>NC_043002.1:7450634-7480634 GCF_006345805.1 Octopus sinensis
CCGAATTCTACTTGGTGAAATTATTGATTACTTCTTAATTAGTTAATTTTACACTTGTTATTATTGATATATATATATATATATATATATATATTATATATATATTATATATATATATATATATATATGTATGTATGTATGTATGTATGTATGTATGTATGTATGTATGTATGATGTATGTATGTATGTATATGTGTGTGTGTGTGTGTGTGTGTGTGTGTGCATGTGTGTATGTGTGCGTGTATGTATATACGTACACTGACAACATTTTCAAAGCATGAAGTTCGGGTAACGGTCAAGTGAAATTTTCTGCTTCAATATTTCAATAAATATAAAATCAATATTCACCATAGAACACTCTGTCTTGTTAAAATTCTTTGTGTCTTCACACCACACACACACACACACACACACACACACACACACATAGATATATACATATATATATGTATATATATATATATATATATATATATATATACAAAAAGCAATAAAGATTCAAGTTAATTTAAATGAATTTACTTGAATATGGTACCTAACTTAGATGCACCAAAAAAAACTATACTGTTTTAACAATACAGTAATGTGGGGTGATTATAAGCGAGAAAGAAGCAACAAGAATGGATAGGTTTTTAGTACAATCGTTTCATACAAGGACAGGCTTTATTAAAAGTTGTAAAAATTACAGCATATAAACGTGTCCCGTACTCATCAGCTAAAATACATGTGAGTTCTTTAGACATCCTAGTGGTTGAGGCTATACTCATGAAGTAATGTAGATAATTAAGTAACATAAACAGATTTCCAAAGTTCATTAAAGTTCTTTAAAGATGATGTACAGTCTTATCACAGAATTTTAAAAAAGTTCTAATAGCATCACAGAGAAGGTGACCTAATCCATAGAGCACAAATGAATTTCCAGAGATATGATGAGGGATTACATACTCACAGAAATTGTGCATCTATACAAAGGATTAATTCACCCTCTCTGTAATGCTAATAAGCAGGAATTGAGACCCACCTCGTTGTGATTAACAATGGATAAATTTGCCTTCTGTGAGTATGTAATCCCTCATCATATCTCTGGAAATTCATTTGTGCTCTATGGATTAGGTCACCTTCTCTGTGATGCTATTAGAACTTTTTTAAAATTCTGTGATAAGACTGTACATCATCTTTAAAGAACTTTAATGAACTTTGGAAATCTGTTTATGTTACTTAATTATCTACATTACTTCATGAGTATAGCCTCAACCACTAGGATGTCTAGAGAACTCACATGTATTTTAGCTGATGAGTACGGGACACGTTTATATGCTGTAATTTTTACAACTTTTAATAAAGCCTGTCCTTGTATGAAACGATTGTACTAAAAACCTATCCATTCTTGTTGCTTCTTTCTCGCGTATATATATATATATATATATATATATATATATATATATATATATACATACAGGGTGCGTAAGGAACTTGAGAACATACCTTGTTAAAACTGATCTTTCATGTAAATACATCCAAATATACGAATTCATAAAATATACATTTATAGATACAAAATGTGCATTCATGAAGACGAATTTCTGAAAAGTACTCAATACGTGCTGTAGAGTTTATTTATTCGTTCAAAACAGAAAATTTGTTACATCGTTGCTCAGAGCTTACCGTCACGTAAGATTCATTGGGTTGTGACCTGAATATCTTTTGAAATCTGCAGGATTATTCTGAGAATGAAGTCGATTTACGATGGAATGAATCAATCATTAGTTTCGAGCTAATACAACTACAGACACAAAAGCATAAGCACACGCACATACAGACACAAACACCTACACACATACACACACTCACGCATACACATACACACACACACATATACACACATATATACAATTTTATATGCAATTTTGCCGTAAATAAGATAGTGAATGGCTGTATGGTAAGTAGCTTGCTTACCAACCACATGGTTCCGGGTTCAGTCCCACTGCGTGGCACCTTGGGCAAGTGTCTTCTACTATAGCCTCGGGTCGACCAAAGCATTGTGAGTGGATTTGGTAGACGGAAACTGGAGGAAGCCCGTCGTATATATGTATATATGTGTGTGTGTGTTTGTGTGTCTGTGTTTATCCCCCCAACATCGCTTGACAACTGGTGTGTTTACGTCTCCGTAACGTAGCGGCTCGGCAAAAGAGTCCGATAGAATAAGTACTAGGCTTACAAAGAATAAGTCCTGGGTGTCGATTTCCTCGGCTAAAGGCGGTGCTCCAGCATGGCTGCAGTCAAATGACTGAAACAAGTGTAATAAATTTAATAGATATTATATGGCGGAGATTATCGGACTGAATGTAGAATGAAACATTTCCATTTCTAATATGTATATTTTTGCAATACGTATGTATATTGTCGCAGGATATATATATATATATATATATGTATATATCTGTGTGTGTACACACACACTCTCTCTCTTATGTGTGGATGCGTGGGTATTGTGTGGGCGCGTGTATTGAGATGAGTAGATATATAGAAATGTGAATATATTACATCTTGGAATCGCTTAATCGTTTCTGTATTTGTCGGAGTGTTTGGTGGTATCACACAACTATTATCAATTGCCGTGATGCATGGGATGATAGTCGTCATAGTAAAATCCCGGCTAGATTGATATATTGTCAACAGGGATTTGCTGGCCTCTGTTAATGGCATTTGTGTTAATATAGAGATGCTTTAGAAATATTAGGAGCAATGACTTATCAAAATCTGCAATCAGTTTTCGACATCATCAACATTATCATGTTTAGTAACATCATAACAGAAGTGAT
This sequence comes from Octopus sinensis, assembly GCF_006345805.1. Lineage (NCBI taxonomy): Eukaryota > Metazoa > Mollusca > Cephalopoda > Octopoda > Octopodidae > Octopus > Octopus sinensis. The sequence continues at coordinate 7,453,457 of NC_043002.1, forward strand.
GCCATTATGAAGAGCGACTTTATGTAATAGATGTGATACCAGTAGGAACTAAGAGATAAACATAAGTGCATACATACATACATACATACATACATACACGTACACATACATACATGCATGCATACATACATACATACATACATATATACATACATACATACATATATACATACATACATACATACATATATATATATACTTAAATACATACTTGTACACATACATACATATATACATACATGCACACATACATACATGTACACATACATATATGCATGCACACATACATACATACATACATACATATATACATACATACATATATACATACATGCATACATACATATATACATACATACATGTACACGTACATATATACATACATGTACACATACATACATGCATACATACATACATGCATACATACATACATATGTATACACAATACATACATACGTGCACAAACACACACACACACACAAATAAACTCACACGCACACACAAACACACGTGTATATATATATAGCTATATATTATATATAGATACGTATACGCTTATTTACACAAACATATGTAAGTACATACATTCATGCATACATGAATACATACAAACATACATACATACATACACATACATACATGTATATATACATACACGTACACATACATACATACATACATACATACATACATACATACATACATACATACATACATGTGTGTATGTATTTTTCTTTGAGTTACATGTAAGTTCTAAGGGAGTTCGAGCCGGTGGCTAACAAAGCGGCATGACTTTTCCAGTTAAGAGAGTTCCAGGTGTTTGTCTATGTGTGATTGGTTGAGCTGTTGATGCATTCACCTAAGTGAGTGCACCTATTTATCGAAAGAATCTGAGATGGGGAATCCTTGGAATGTGTTACAAATCTCCACTTTGTCACGTGTTTGGATTTCGAGAATGGGCATCAGTTTCTTTTGCTCTGCCCTCGAAAAATTTAATGCCTCTAGATTTTTGTGTAAATTTGTAGGTGCATTAAGTTATGCTTAGGCGCATAACTTAATGCTCCTATGATAATAGGTACAATGAGATTTGTAGTCGGTGTGCAAGGGCTGTAAGTTCCATATATATTCACCATAAATGTTCTCTTTTTCCTGAATTGTATCTTGTACATTCCCATCTGCAGTGGAGCTGATCTCTACAACAATGCATAATTATTGTTCCCTGTACCACAGAACAATATCAGGTCTCTTAGGTTTGCACTGAATTGCTGTTTTTATTGGAGAGTTCTACCAGTAATCCTTACTTTTAAAGGTGTTAATTCAAGCTGGTTCAGATATGCCTTTGATGTATACACCTGGACAATCCTTCCTACGGATAGCATTGTAAAAAGTCTTTGCAATTATATCATGCCGTAGAGGCAGGTGGAATCTAGTAGGCATTTTAGGTCAACTATTAATGATGTGAGTGATATTTTCCACACTGGTATAATAGAGCCGACATGTTCTATCACTATGTGGAGGTTTGATGGTACCTTTGTCTCTCTTGTTCATCAGGTATTTAGTCTCTATCTCCTGTTTCTGGATATCAAGGTAGAGTACCTCCTTAGTAGTTCTTTTCCAATTCTGAAATGTTTATTTATTTACTTTTCAGTATGTTTTGTCAGAGTGAAACAATACGACATTCAAAGGTTGTTTGGGCTGACCTCACGTCTCAAAGGCCATCAGTTCGACTCACATAAATACTACCAGTGTCGCTGTTAATGTGAAAGGTGCCAGTGGTAGTGAGTGCCTTTCTAGTTTTGATGCCCAGGCTACGGATCTCGACAAGCGTCCAGTCCAATATCTCAAATTTTGGTACCTGCACTTGCACTACAAAACTATTGTTAAATGCAGACAGCTCTGAGTTCCATTTTTTCCCAGCATCTACTGTTATTCTGAGTTTAGACACAGCACCAATTTATGCAACATTCTCATCGATTCCGAAATACTTAAATTTTTCATCATTAAAGATAGGAGAAATAGACAAGCCGTTGATATACATGTCTCCGTCTGGTTGACAATATGTATGTATGCATGTATGTATGTATGTATGTATGTATGTATGTATGTATGTATGTATGTATGTATGTATGTATGTATGTATGTATGTATGTATGTATGTATGTATGTATGTATGTATGTGTGTGTGTATGTATGTATGTATGTATGTATGTATGTATGTATGCATGTATGCATGTATGTATGTATGTATGTATTAGTAGGATATTTGGTGTCCCCTGAGTAATAGGTGATTCATGTAGCGAATTTTTTGAAAAGGAATCGTGATAATTGGGCCTAAGTGTATTATTTGAAACACAAAGCATATTTTCCGTGTAAAACAGATACACGATTCGAAAAATTACCCCTGGTAAAATATAAACAATTTTCAATAAAGATTTTCATAAAAAAACTACGTTCTTAATTCACCCACTTTGAATATTGACATAAAGATTGTTATGGTTTGCAGTAGGTTTGAGTTTTCCATGAAAGAAACGAGGTTGTTTACAACGGCGGTTCAATCATCTTCGATGTCTAATCTTTCGGAGTATTGATGGCCAGTGCGAAGCTAAACCTGTGGAAATTTGGAGTCACTAGCCTAATCAGTAAGAATGTATTCTTACGATAAATATATGTTCTCCTTTCCTAGGGGTTATAAGTGTTATTAATAACCGCTTGAATTGGATCAGGAAAAGTATAACTATTACTTGGTTGCTTACATTGACAGTATTGTTCTTTGTGGTTAATATTTCTCTTTATACGATCACCTGTGGTTTTGGTAGTTTTCACTAATATTTTTCAAAGACTTCTTTCAGTCCTTCAGTAAGAAGATGATACTGTTACAGACTGTTCCTATGTCCATGCTGTCCCGTAAATCTGGTTGAACAGTTCTCCATTACCGGGTTATAGTAACTTGTTTGCGAATTGGTCCGATAATTGGTCCCCAGATCTATTTGACTGGAGGGGATTTTTGTTTTTGCACAATTGAGAATGAGTACAAGAGGAAGGCCTCTTTTATCACTCAGCAGTGCACATGTTACATGTCGTAGTACCTTAGATGTCATACTTCGTTATGAATACTTCATTTTGAAGCACTCGTCGAAAATTTACGACCAACAAATCCTCAATTCACTTATGACATCGACGGATGCGTTGCTGCAGCATCTGCTCAAACTATCTGCGCCGTGTATTCTTCGCCAATAGTCTACATAATTCGTCACCAGATTTAACAGCAGCCCCTGGGCCTTGGCTGCCTTTATGAGAGTCGACTTTGCTGTAGGAAATCCAACCAAGTCCACAACCTTAAGATAACTTCCTCCCTTCGTCCAGCAGTTCTGGAGATACTAATTGAATAAGGGTCCATGGGTAGTACCCTTCCCTTCCTTGACTAAACACTAAAAATAAATCATCACACACATATGCGCACGAACGCACACACACATACACACACATACACACACACATAGACATGCATATTTAGTCGCCAACTGCAACATGATATCTCTCCTTTCACTTATCGAACTCTTTATAATAATCAATCAATCGTTAACGCTTCATCAACACTCATACTACGCACGTGCATATACACTCATACTCTCACTCACAACACCCCTACACATACATACACATAATGCTTAAAGTCAAATTAACTAGACTAAATCGAAAGATGCACAGTGTTCCTCCTACCACGCATTATATATTACGTCCCCCTGTCCACCCCTCTCTCCCTCTCTCTCACATTTTCTCTCCCCCTCTGTCTCTGTCTCTCTCTCTCTCTGTCTCTCTCTCTCTCTCTGTCTCTCTCTCTATATATATACATACATATATATATATATATATATACATATATATATACATATACATATATATATATACATATATATACATATATATATACATATACATATATACATATATATATATATATATATATATATATATATATATATATATATATATATATATATATATATATGTCTGTTTCTGTCTCTATGTATACACACACACACACATATATATGTCTGTTCCTCTCTCTCTCTCTTTCTCCCTCCCTCTCTATTTATCTATTCCTTTATCTATATGTCTGTCTGTCTGTCTGTCTATCTAACTCTCCATCCATCTAATTCTAGTGTATATCCTTCATGCCTTTCTTTAAATTTCTTCCTTCCTTCTATTCATTCATTCATTCTGTACTTTTTCATTTAATATCAACTTTTGTCCTTAAACAAATTAATCATTTCTTGAATGACTGAATGAACGAATGAATGAATGAATGAATAAAGGACTAAAAGAATAAAAGAATGAAAGAATGAAAAGAGAAGTTATGATAATAAAGAACGACAAATTCAAACCACATAATCAAGACATCATTTATTAAGAGTTACTCTATTGCCAATTCATCAAGTGAACCTTTCATATTTGCATACAACATAACCAATATATCTCCAAGAAAGACAATGGTGTCTTCAGAGGTGGCGGGGATGGACCGGCATGGTCTGAGGGAAGTGGTCGGAGGTATTAATGGGGAGTCGTGGTGGTGGTGGTGGTGGTGTTTTTTTCTATTTTACATCGTGGGTGGGTTGTTCTGGGTGGTGTTAGGTTTTGTAGTCGTTGGGACTGAATTGGTGGTTTTGCTGGGTGGGGATGAGAGGTTATGCTTGTTGTTTGTGATGGTGGGGATGTTGGTAGATGGTATTGGATGGACAGAGGCGGCGAGCTGGCAGAAACGTTAGCACGCCGGGCGAAATGCGTAGCCGTATTTCGTCTGCCGTTACGTTCTGAGTTCAAACTTCGCCAAGGTCGACTTTACCTTTCATCCTTTCGGGGTCGATAAATCAAGTACCAGTTACGCACTGGGGTCGATGTAATCGACTAAATCCGTTTGTCTGTCCTTGTTTGTCTCCTCTGTGTTTGGCCCCTTGTGGGTAGTAAAGAAATAGGTATTGGATGGACGGAAATGATGGTGATGGTGGTGCTGGTGGCGATGGAGTCGGTGCAGGGTTTCGAAGATGGTGGTGATGATGTTGATGACTGTGAAAATGGCGCTGATAGTTGTTGTTGAAGTGGTCGTAGCTGTAGTTGTGCTTGAAATGGTTGTGGGGGGCGGGTAAGAAGGAACGAATGCTCTGAGATGGTGAGGTAATGTTGCTGGAAGCGATGATGGTAGTGATAGCGACGGTTTTGAAGGTGGAGATGGTGGTGAGTGGTCAGCGGTGGCCTGGGGTGGGGGGTCGATGGTTATGGCGGGTAGATGTAGACGGAAGCAGTGATGATGGTGGTAATGATGGTTGATGGTAATGCTCGTTGTCGTCGTCGTCGTCATTGTCATCGTCGTAGTGATGGGTCGTAGGAAATTCGGAATCAGCAACGAAGAAGCTTTTCCAATATTCCAACATCTCAATTCCGCCACCGCCAGCGTTACAGCCACCGATACCACGATCTCCACTACCACCACCACCACCACTACCACCACCACCACCAACACCACCACCAATACCAACACCAACACCATTGCACTTACTGTCGATGCTAACGCAGCGTCCACACGGCGTGGTTGTTTAAATTTCACTGGCTTCAAAATTGGCTTAAATCAATATCACACAATTAGAAAACTACCATTACTGCTAGCACTCCCTCTGGTTCATATCCCAGTCCACCACCACAACCACCACCAGCACCGCAGCAACCACCACCACCATGACCACAGTTACTACTAACACTATCATTACTATCATATATAAGAAACAAAGTTATCATCACATCAACCACCTTTAACAACCATTCTAGTTAGCTGTACTAGATGTCCTCTATTCTTATTACCGTGTGTGTGTGCATGAATGCGCGCGTGTGTATGTATGTGCGGGAATGTGTGTATGTGTGCATGCATGTGTGCGAGTGTACGTATTCGCTGAGCCAACGATAGAATATCTACGTTGTCACCCGGTCTGCTAGATGTAGCAGTTAAAATGTCACTCAAATCACACCTTTTCAAGCTTACAAAAAGGGACATATCGGCCAATGTGGTCTAGGGTTCTCTGTGCGTAGGAAAAATGATGAGGATGTTGCGGCTGAGAATGAGGATGCCATATTTGTTCATAGCTTTGCACTATTAAATCTTCCTCGAGGCTAACTCACACAAGGCTATGACCCACCATATTAATGTCATTATGTCACCTATCGTTACGTCACCACGCACACAATAAGCACTAACGCCACCACACCACCAGCACCACCATCAAAGCCAGTAACTATATTGCTATCTTTATTAGCTGAATTTTAAAATTGCTAAATAACAGCAAGGAGAACGTCAGCCAGTGAAGGAATTTCTACGTGGTTATGCAACCAGCGAGAAATACCAGCTAAATCTCTATCAAATGACACACCACAGTCACTGAAAATTATACACAGAATAATATCATATGGAGTAGACTATTTCTGATTAAAAACAGCATTGACAGAGATGCGTTTTATCATGTCTATGTGTCTTCTCTATCAGTGCTGTTTGGAAACTAAACAATAATACTTACAGGGATACGCTCTGCTGCCTCAATGTATGCCATGACGGCCACGACTATTCATTACGGTAACCACAAATACCAAAGTCTTCTCCCAATGTTCAATTCAATATATAACATTTAATGTTCGAACGAATGATGTAAGCGTCACAAAACATATTTTTTAGGTCAAACTACAACCATTCTTTCCTGTAGAATAACAATGCTTTTGCATCAAGTAGGCTTACAATACATTAACGAATCGCAATATAACCATGAGCAACAACAACAGTGGGGGCGCAATGACCCAATGGTTAGGGCAGCGGACTTGCGGTCGGAGGATCGCGGTTTCGATTCCCAGACCGGACGTTGTGTGTGTTTATTGAACGAAAACACCTACAGCTCTACGAGGCTCTGGCAGGGGGTGGTGGTGACTCCTGTTGTACTCTTTCGCTCCAACTTTCTCTCACTCTTTCTTCCTGTTTCTTGTCCCCGACTTCCTACGCGACCGCTGAGCATGGATGCGCATTCATCCATCCATCGATGCTCTCGGTGTCGAGGTTGACCTGCTTTCTCTTCTGCGGGTCTTACGAATAGCAAAGGACCACGTTTCGGACTTCTCCCACGAAGACCGCTTCGATCAACAAACCAACAAATAAACGAACAACATCAACAACAAGACACTCAAGAAATATATATACTGTAGAATATAAACTTTTCCTGCTAAGATAAAATTTGACTTACATCTTTCTGAACGACGATGAAATATGTAACAATCATATTTTAAGAATCGCTGCAGCCGATTATACTTCTTACATAAAAAGAAGAAACCACTGGTTTCTTACATTAACAAGATACAGTTCTAATGATATTCAAGCGAAATGAGATAATTCAGAATCGAAACTAGATCGCATGACCAACTCATCTCTAGAGTTTGTGGCAAAGATTAGACTTGTAACTGAAATATAGACATGCAGATGTGGTTCCGTGTTTTTCTTATATTCACGTTGATTTTTTCCCCCCGTTCTATTTTTGTCCTTAAAACCCTTCCGCAACCATGACCACCACTATAACCTGTACAACTGTCTGATATCTGGATATGTCGCACTTTTTTTTTTTTTTCTAGAATCTCTTGCATCAATATTAATGGGAATCTAGAAAGTTCCTCCAACTAGTTTCCGCTTATGAATTATGGTTGTGAAAGAGAAAATTAAAGTCTTCGTTATTAAGCTTTCTTGAAAGACATCTTGCGTGGTTTATTAGATATCATCGTGAGATATTACACTAATATTACATATATCATGATGTATTGATACCAAATGTCATATACTCGTACATACAATACGAGAAATAATATTGTACTGGAGGGTGAGATATTATTATTATTATTATTATTATTATTATTATTATTATTATTATTATTATTATTATTATCATTATTATTATTATTATTATTTATGATAATAATATTATTATTGTTGTTGTTGATAATAATAAAAATAATAATAACGATAAATAATAATAATAATAATAATAATAATAATAATAATAATAATAATAATAATAATCAATAGGCTAAAGCAAAGCTCATTCTATGAAATACAGGAAGTATATATCATTCTCATCGTCATCGTTATCATCATCATCATCAGCATCAGCATCATCATCATCATCATCATCATCATCATCATCACCAGCATCACCATCACCATCATCAATGACATCATTATTAAGGCGACGAGCTCGCAGAATCGTTAGCGCGTCGGACAAAATGCTTAGCGGCATTTCTTTCGAGTCTTTGAAATTCCGCCGAGATCAAACTTTGCTTGTCATCCTTTTAGGGTCGATAAAATAAGTACTAATTAGTGGGGGGGGGTGCTCAATCTAATCGACTTAGTCACTTTCCCCCAAATTTCAAGTCTTCTGCCTGTAGTAGAAAAGATTATTAAGTTGGTGAGCTGGTGGAATCGTTAGCGCGTCGGACAAAATGCTTAACTACATTTTATGTTTTCATTTCAAATCCCATTGAAGGCAACTCTACTTTTTATTCTTTCTAGTTCGATAGAATTAAGTATCAGCCTCAGAACTGGGGTCGATGTAATCGACTAAACGCCTACTTCTAAGAATGCTGGCTTTGTGCCAAAATTAGAAACAATTATTATTGTTATTATTATTATATCATCATCATCATTATCATTGTCATTATTGAGCTGGCAGAATCGGAGCACGCCGAGCAAAATGCTTAGCGGCATTTTGTTTGTCTTTATGTTCTAAGTTCAAATTCCGCCGAGGTCGACTTTGCTTTTCATCCTTTCGGGGTCAATAAATTAAGTACCAGTTGTGTACTGGGGACCCTCTAAATGACTGGTCCCTTCCCCCAAAATTTCGGGCCTTGTGCCTAGAGTAGAAAATATTATTAAGTTGGTGAGCTGGTGGAATCGTTAGCGCGTCGGACAAAATGCTTAACTACATTTTATGTTTTCATTTCAAATCCCATTGAAGGCAACTCTACTTTTTATTCTTTCTAGTTCGATAGAATTAAGTATCAGCCTCAGAACTGGGGTCGATGTAATCGACTAAACGCCTACTTCTAAGAATGCTGGCTTTGTGCCAAAATTAGAAACAATTATTATTGTTATTATTATTATTATCATCATCATCATTATCATTGTCATTATTGAGCTGGCAGAATCGGGAGCACGCCGAGCAAAATGCTTAGCGGCATTTTGTTTGTCTTTATGTTCTAAGTTCAAATTCCGCCGAGGTCGACTTTGCTTTTCATCCTTTCGGGGTCAATAAATTAAGTACCAGTTGTGTACTGGGGACCCTCTAAATGACTGGTCCCTTCCCCCAAAATTTCGGGCCTTGTGCCTAGAGTAGAAAATATTATCATTATTATTATTATTATTATTATTATTATTATTATTATTATTATTGAGCTGACAGAATCGTTGGCACGCCGAGCCATATGCTCAGAAGCATTTTCTCTGTTTTTATGTTCTGAGTTCAAATTCCGCCGAGGTCGACTTTGCCTTTCATCCTTTCGGGGTCGATGAAATAAGTACCACATGAACACCGGGGCCGACTTACCCACTTTGCTGAAATTACTGACTTTGTGTCAAAATATAGCAGATTAGGCAACACTGTGTTATATGCTGCATTGATGGTTTTAAAGACAATTTTGGGATCTAATTGTCTTAAAACCTTCAAAGATTTTATTTAACATTCAGTGTTGCATAACTGCTGCTAGTGTAGATTATCTACTATTCTCTAATACATTAGTTTTTAATATTTCATTTTATATGAATTCTATTGATACATGATTTTTAGGAAAAAATCTAAAAAATAAGTAAAGTTTATTAAATTATTTGTTTTTTTTAATAAAAATGGGTGAGGGAAAACTTTCCAGCTTAACATCGCGTATATACATACATATAGACACTCCTAATTTTAATCTTGATTTTGGCATAAAAATGCTTATTATTCATGAAGTTTTGCGGTAATTTAAGTAGTGTACAGAATATTCAAGGCCACTAAAATATCTCCGGCTGCAAAGATTTTCTTATGGCTCAGAGCAGTTGTAGGAGTTTTAGTAAAAATGTGTTGCAGTATTTAACATCTAAAACAATCGAGTCTAACAAAGACATACGAATGTAAAGACAGCTATGAGTTGATGTAAGTTGGTATACCGTAGGGCAAAGAGGGTACTGACGATCTGACGACTTACCCTTTGTCACAGAGACAACAATTGGAAATCACAGATTCCTATTACTCCAGGACATCCATACATACACAAACTCATGAATGTACGCTATTTAGTCATGTTCCTTTGCGTTCTGAGTTCAAATTTGATAGATTTGTATAGTGAAAGCTGTACGAAGAAATTATTCGTTGTTGTTACTAAAATTAAGGGAGCTCTGATCGAGCAAACCATTAATCAAACGTATTCCATCCATGACCATCCCATTCTGTCTTATGTGCAAGAAACCTAGTACCACATTATTCAACCAAACCTTTTTTTTTCTAATAATAAGGCTACGTGCTTCACAACATTGAATTACCTAGAGGTTGGGGTTTTGAGTTCACGGGCCGGGCAGTGCAGTGTCTTTCAGCAAGTTGCTGCATTTCAGAGATATGTTTACTTTGCAAAAACTGGATCTCTTTGTCATTTTTGTTTAAAAGCCGCTGTAACCTGAATAAGTACCGGCCTAACGGGCAAGTGGAATCAGATCAAACTTTAACTTGAGCCTTTCTGAGACGGTAGGGCGTGATATGAGGGAGGTTACAACATTATGTCAAGTCGAACACGCAGAGGCTACTTCGTTTGCTCGTTGCAGAAATGGAATGGGGATGGCGATGAAGAAACAGAAATGGTAAAGCACCAGTCTAAATACCAATTTCTTTATTACCCACAAGGAGCTAAACATAGAGGGAACAAACAAGGACAGGCATAGGTATTAAGTTGATCACATCGACCCCAGTACGTAACTGGTACTTAATTTATCGACCCCGAAAGGATGAAAGGCAAAGTCGACCTTGGCGGAATTTGAACTCAGAACGTAACGGCAGACGAAATACGGCTACGCATTTCGCCCGACGTGCTAACGTTTCTGCCAGCTCGCCGCCAGTCTAAATACCTTACAGCATTTTAAAAATATTATTTTTCTATATCCGTTCAAAGTTAAAATTTCGGAATGGCTAACTTTTAAAACTTTCAGTCCTTCCTTACTGAGACGATAAAATTATTATGAGTCATATACGGGTCTCGATCCAATCAACAACTGGACATTCGCTATATATTTCACAGAAAGAAACCAACATCATCACCGATAAGTGTCATGGTTCCATTAGCTGCCGTCAAGCTGAGAACGTGACGTGGTTTCGATCCCGTTTCACTTTACTTGCCCCCACTAAATAACTCTTAGTAAAGGTTAATAATCTTTTCTCCTAAAAACATAGCGCCTTTGAGGCTCGTCAAATGAATAAGAAGACGAAGGAAATCGATATTAATCTTATATTGTTCTGAATATTTCTATATCCGATGAAATCATCATAGCAGAAACAACCGAAGATGCCATCAGCATCTCTTAGAAAGAAGAAACGTGAGAGAAATCACTACGATGCTTTCCTACCTCTTTCCATTTTATGAACCTTGAGTTCTCTGACTTATGAACCAATACTAACTAAAAGACCTACCCATGATTTAAACAAAAAAAAAATAATAAATAAATAAATAAGAGATAATAAATAAATGAAACAAAGCCGCAACAACAAGAAACAAAAAGAAGGCAAAGGAAAAGAATACCACAGGATGTGAAATGGTATAATATGATTATGGTAAAATCGGAACATCAGAGCCATCAGAAATATATTGCTATAACTTGTTTGTAAAATACAGTTATATTCCATTAGTATTTATGACTTCCAATTTCTTTTATGGAATCCTTATAAAACTAATCGTTTCTTTTTCTTTATCTCTTTCTCTCTCTCTCTTTTATTTTTGTTTTTGTTTTTGTTTTTATTTTTGTTTGTCTCTTGCTAAATGCGTAGGTTGCAAAGGTCAGTTTTATAAAAGCAATCTAAATGTGCAGGCTCTTTGTGATTTTTGTCTTAGGGTCACGTATACGACTTGGTCAGAAAGTCTTTACGTTTGACTACAACAGTTGTTGGATATATATATATTCATATATATATATATATATATATACACACACATATATATATATTATATATATATATATATATATATATATGTATGTATATATATAAATATATGTATATTATATATTATATATATATATATATATACATATATATATATAAAATACATACATTCACACACACATACATATATACACATGCATACATATGTATACACATATACACACATACACACATACATATATATATGTATATATATATATATACATGCATATATAAGAAGAGAATGATTATATTATTAATGCAAGCAACTTTTCTGTTTTTGGTGCCATGCATTAAGACTGACTAGCTTCTTTCTCTCTCACTCACTCTCTCACTCTCTCTCTATCTATCTATCTCTGTCTCTCTTTCTTTCACTCAGTCTTCTTTCTCTCTCGTTGTAGTCAGTCATTCGTCCATTTAAAGAACTCGTCGCCTCTGTTACGATAGGCAAATGAATATGAGCGGGAGAGAGAGAGAGAGAGAGAGAGAGAGATAGGACGGTAGAGATGAATAATGTGGGAATTCGGTGAGAAAGAATGATTAAAGAGAGAAAAGGAAGAGAGAGAGTAAAACAATGATGATGGAGGAAAGATTTTACTGAGAATAAATTACAGCGAAAGAAAGAGAGTGCGAAGAGAGAGAGAGAGAGCAACAGAATTCCATGTTTGAGGAAGAGAGAGAGAGGCTAACAAGGAAGGAAGAGATAGAGACTGAGAGAGAGAGAGAGAGAGAGAAGAAAGGAAGAAAGAAAGAAAGAAAGAGAGAGAGAAGAAAGAAAGGAAGGAAGAAAGAAAGAAAGAAAGAAAGAAAGAAGGAAAGAAAATTCAAAGGGGATATATTGCAGTATTAATAATAGTTGATGTAGAAATCGACAGAAAAGTAAAATGAATGAAAGAAGAAGAGAGTATAAATGGAGAGTATAAAAGGAGAGAGAGAAGGAGATAGACTGAAGGAGAGAGAAAGACTAGGAGAGCAAAAACAATGAGAGAGTAAGAAATTTAAAGAGGTGGGGGGAGGAAGAGGGTTTCTAGAAGGTTTCTCAGATCTTGGCGCTTTGGAATTCAGTTCACACATCTAGGTGGCTTAGGAGAAGCACGAGCGAGCCACGTTTGAGCCAAGTGCCATGCCGTTCTGCACCGTTGGCAACAGCGTGAGCTTTTATCAGCCGCTAACTGGCCACCATTAATGAAGATCCTATTATGATGTGAATGAAGTGTTGTGTCTTGTTGGTCAGAGAAAAGATAACGGGAGAGGTGGTGGGAGGAGAGAGTAAGGAGGAATAATGATAGATAGGTAGACATGGAGAGGCAACGAGAGAGAGAGAGAATGAGAGAGTGAGAAAGAGAGAGGGAGAGCAATTGAGAAATGGTAAACAATGAGAGAAGACAGAAAATTATTATGAAACAGAAGAAACCACAGGAAGTGGTGGGAGATGATGGAAATAAAAAGGAAATGGAAAACGAAGAAGAAGAAGAAGAAGAAGAAGAAGAAGAAAGACAAATAATGGAAGAAAGCAAGAGCCGATAGCCATTTGGTCATTCATGCACGACCGACTCTCTAATGCGGGACAGTAAGCATGACCATTGGCTGTGGAATGTCATCGGAATGGGTAATGATAGTAATGGTGGTGGTGGTGGTGGTGGTGGTGGTGGTGGTGGTAGCGCTAGTAGAGATGTGTCGGGTTGCAGCCGGTGATGGTGGTGTTAGTGATGCTAGTGACGTTAGTGGTGTTGATGGTAGCAATGATGATGATGATGATGATGATGATGATGATGGAAGTCGATTATATTTGCTTGCCTCTTTCTCCGCCTACACCTCCTTAATACGCCCCCTACCACCACCACCACCACCACCACCACCGCCACCGCCACCGCCGCCTCTTTCTACATCACAAGCACTAAAACAATACTGACTTTATATATCCGGTTAGCCGACTGGTAATTATGAAACCTTTCTGGTATTGGACCGAGACTTTCGTCCGTTCGCGCTCTCGTCCTTTCGCTCATTCGTTTGTTTAGTAAAAGGAATGCAAGAGATTCTTCAAAACCTTTTCACTACCAAACCGCAAACTCATTTTTCCATACACGTCCAATTCTTACTCTTCGCTCTCGTTTCCTCCTTATTACTTTTCTTTTTTATTTATAGCTTAGCTTTGTTTTGATTGTGTTACTTCTCTCTCTCTCTCTATCTTCCCTCTGTCCCTCCTTCCCCTCTGTCCCTCCTTCCCCCCTCTCTCTCTCACCCTCTTGTTTTGTTATAGTTTCTCCACTTTTCGATCCATTACCATCAAGTTTTGCAAAACGTACTTTCCGATGACTTAGACCATAACAGGACACTTTAGCTGATGATAGTTTAGTATTCCTAAAACTAAACACCACGCACCTGACACTCATTGATATCAAACCCTGAAAGGTTTTTCACTCACCTTCCCCATTACCTCTCCCTACCCATCTCCTTCTCTCACCCTATATATATATAATATATATATATATATATATATATATGACCGTCTGTTAAGATAGCCGGTTATCACTTTCATTCTAGCAATTTCTCAAATTGTGTCATAGTTTTATATGCAAATGCAATTATTGTTTTTATGCAGGAACTGTATTCGTTATTTCTGTGTAGTGAATTGTCTGAATTAATACATTTTTATTATTGCGCTTCCGTCCATTGCTTCACTAGTTGAAGCCGACTGACAACGTCGCTTGAGATCGAACGTTCGACTCTGTGCGTCTGAATTTATATACATACTCTTTTACTCTTTTACTTGTTTCAGTCAGCTGACTGCGGCCATGCTGGAGCACCGCCTTTTAGTCGAGCAACTCGACCCCGGGACTTATTCTTTGTAAGCCCAGTACTTATTCTATCGGTCTCTTTTGCCGAACCGCTAAGTGACGGGGACGTAAACACACCAGCATCGGTTGTCAAGCAATGCTAGGGGGACAAACACAGACGCACAAACACACACGCACATATATATATATACATATATACGACGGGCTTCTTTCAGTTTCCGTCTACCAAATCCACTCACAAGGCTTTGGTCGGCCCGAGGCTATAACAGAAGACACTTGCCCAAGATGCCACGCAGTGGGACTGAACCTGGAACCATGTGGTTCGTAAGCAAGCTACTTACCACACAGCCACTCCTGCACATGTTTTCGGTTGGGGGAAAATGGTTCAATAAATATCCTAGGTTGCATCCAAAGAAGGATTACTCGATTGATTGGCATTCGATCACTGACGCTCAGGTGTGCTGCTTCTCTTCTCTCTCTCTCTCTCTCTCTCTCTCTCTCTTTCTCTCTCTCTGCCTTTTCTACCGCTACCATAATGATCTTCGATCATCGAAGATAGTTGGCTTTCTATTTCCACCACTCGTCTTACCTCTTGTCACCCTTCAATCTTCTCCCCACCATCCTCAGTTCTTCTTTTCCAAAATACTGGCCCTTTCATTGCGCTTGTCCTTCCTGTAAGTGTTGACTTGTGACAGAATAAACGGAACATTAACAACACCAGGTTCACAGGTCTGCAAAGATAATGGGGCACTGCCCTTCCTCCAGACACAACAAGTAAGAAAAATAAAGAAATCGCCCTCTCAAAGATGGCTCTGCGAATGAAAGAGCTTATAACTGGATTACCTTTACACAGAGTAGGGACAGGGAATTTATAAAATTAATAGAAGAGGGAAGAAACACCTCGCTTTATTCATTGACATCTCTTTCCAATTGGAGTTCAAACCTAGGCGAGGTCATCGTCTTTGCTTTTCCGCCCTCCAGATGAAATGTACTGGCTTAATTTAAACAATTGAGATTTAAAGCTCAATTTGTGGCCGTATGCCTATCTTACAGTTCTTTGTTACCAGACTCAAGGTATTAGCCAAACTACAGAGACAGAATAAATAACTCTAAACAACACCAACAACCTGCTAGATATAGCAACCAAATGCCCTTTTATCATCTTAAAATATATGAAAACGCTTAAAGAAATACTTCATCATAGATGTGCTCTATCTTGGAGATGTAAAAGATATAATGGTCATGGAACATAGGTCTCTTTGATTAGGCCTGATTCGTGGTTTGACAACAATGACGACGAAGAGGAGAGAGAAAAAGATTAGAAGGGCAGAAAATAAGAGAGAAAGAACACAACCAGTTATTTCAAATTGAAGGGTCGTATAAAGCACTCTTCATATATTTGTACTTATTTATGACACAGTCGTTGTTATAGATTTCCCACAGGTTCTTGAAGAAAGATATACACCAACCAACGTGCATGCATGCATATTTCTTATCTTTATCTTTTGCTTCTTGTTCAGTCATTGGACTGCGGCCACGGCGGGGTAGCGTGTTGAAGGATTTTAGTCGAACAGACAAAAGTACTTTTTTAAAGTCTGGTACTTACTTTGTCGGCCTATTTTCCCGAACCACCTAGTTCTGGAGACATACACGAAGGCTATCAAGCGGCACGGGTGGCACGAACACTGACACAAAAGCACACAAACAATCACAAACACACGCACATACATGCTATGAGCGTCGCAGACTTTCAATCAAATTGCATTTACAAAGTACTGTTAAACTCTAGCGGAAGGTGACATGCAGTGGGACTGAACTCGGATCCTTCCGGTTGCAAAGCTATCTTCGTAGCAATAGATTAACGCCTGGGTCCATACCCAGAAGATCGTTACAAAAGAACGTGTAGAAAATCCATAGCAAAATCGATAACGAATCAGTGATTCGTTCCAAATGGGCATACTTCCTACCATCAACTACCACCCAACTACCACACGCACACCCATGCATGATCACACCCCACATACATACATAACATCTCACATACATACACATATACATTGACTAAAGTATATGTGCATACACACACACACATATATATGTGTATGCATGCATATATATTTGCGAGTATATATATATATATAACACATACATACATGCTTATATATATATATATATATATATATATATATATATATATATATATATACATATTTATATATTTATATATGTATGTATGTATGTATGTATGTGAGTATATCGCCATGTTTCAGTCGATCGGTGACTGATTGGCTATATCGATGAATTGACTTGTGAGAAATTACTGGCGCCCCGCACTAGCAGATCTTTTGTTTAGTAACAAGTGTGAATAGTATCACGCCAGGCCAAAAGAGGGAGCTGTTATCGAACGAAAACATGGCGGCAACCCCGCCTTTTAACTGCTGGCTTGTCTGATGCTGATCAAAACAATTTTTTCACATACACACCATGAACAAAGATTTACATGCAGACAGCGGTATATAGAAGTATGCGTATATGAATGTCCATGTATGTACACTTATGCATATATATAATGTAGTATATATATATATATATATATATATATATATATATATATATATATATTATATATATATTATATATATTATATATATATATGTATGTATGCATGTATGTATATATACATAGCGCCAGGCACAACTATATACTCATCTACTTGTTGGTGAGTGGTAATATACATTTTGCACTGCCACCCACGTTATATGTATTCGGAAAATATATCTACATACATACATACATATGTATATATATATCTATATATATAATATATATATATATATATATATGAATGCATGTACGTATGTATAAACACCGAGAAACGTACAAAGGACAAATACCAGAAAAGACTAATACGTGTAAGTGTATAAGTGTTAGTATATATATATATATATATATATATATATATAATATATATATATATATATATATATGATATTATATACATGTAATGTGTGTGGTTGTACAGAATATGTAGATAATTTTCTAGATTAGTGTATCTTAGCGCCATTGTCTCATCTGTATATACATACATACATACATACATGCTTACATACGCACATACACATGTAGATATGCATATGTGTGTGTGCGTGTGTATACATATATATGGACAATAACAATAACAACAACTATATATGGACAATAACAATAACAACAACGATAGCCACAACATTTCTTACTCAAACAATAATAACAACAGCAACAATAACAACAATAACTCCCCCCCACACACACACAGACAAGAATACCGACCACATCATTCACACACCATTACCAAATCAACACCACCCACAACAATGACAACACTAGCAATAATAATGCCAGTAACTATAACAACAACAACCACGACGATAGTGACACCAGTAGTACCCTACACTTTGTCTTCTATAACCCCAACAACAAATCGTATGGTAGGACGAGGATCTATCCCGCAGACTTACCCTTCAACAAAAGGGTACGTATCCCACCACAGATTGACAATGGGAAAGAGGCAAAGATTTCCTTGGCTAGAAATAGCCTCTGACACATCTTAGACTGGCACTACAAAACCACTAAAAAAACATAATGATGGGGAGTAGAAGACACTTGCCCAAGGTGCCACGCAGTGGGACTGAACTCGGAACCATGTGGTTGGTAAGCAAGGTACTTACCACACAGCAAGTCATATCACATGCGCCCCAGTAAATATACATGCATGCCTACATATAGATATACATACATACATACAAACATACGTACATACATATATATATATACACTCAAATGCATATATATATATATGAATATATATGTGCACGTATATATATATATTATATATATATATATATATATATATATATATATATATATACATATTATATATATATATATATATTCATACATTATATACATATAACATCTATATATATATAGATATATATATATATAGATGTATAATGTATATAATGTATGAATATATATATGTGTGTTTACGTATATATATATATATATATATATATATATCTATATATATAATATATATATATATATTATATATACATGTATGTGTGTTTTGAGTGTGTGTGAGCAAGTATGTATGTATGCACACACAGATACATGCAAACACGCCCCTAACAGAATATGTACATACATATATATGTATCTATATAAATAATTGTTCTATTAGAGGTATTTCAGTGTGTGTTTGGACGATGAAGGTGGGATGGGGGCGTGGCGGACCGTATGTGTTTAACCTTTTCAATGTAGGAAGTTGAACGCAAGTTAAGAGTTTGTTGGGGTCTTTATGTGTCACGCATCACTGAACTCAAGGTAAATTCCGGTCACCATTTGACCTCTCTCTTTTTGTCATATACTTACTCAAGGAAATGCTTATACCGACACACGTATAAACACGTATATAACTATAGATACGTTTGTGTATTTATATACAGAAACATGCAAATGCACGCAGATATGGACTTAGCAAGTCTTTCCAGTTGCTGCTTAATTGGAAAACCATAATCAGAAACAATAATAAGCAATTATTATCCCACAGCAATGTCACTCGGTCTGTTCGTGTATTATAATACGGTCTACTGGTGGAGACAGCAGATTGGTTAAGCAGTTTCGATTCCGCTGCATGGTACTTCGGATCGACTTTAGTCTTCTTACTGAATTGACTTGAAAACTGTAAGGATGCCTGTTAGAAGAAGTGTACACATTATAATGTCGTAGACACATACCTGTTTATGTACTACCCACAAGGGGCCAAACACAAAGAGGACAAACAAGAACAGACAAACGGATTAAGTCGATTATATCGACCCCAGTGCGTAACTGGTACTTATTTAATCGACCCCGAAAGGATGAAAGGCAAAGTCGAGCTCAGCGGAATTTGAACTCAGAACATAAAGACAGACGAAATACCTGTTTCTTTACTACCCACAAGGGGCCAAACACAGAGAGGACAAGCAAGAAAGACAACGGATTAAGTCGATTATATCGACCCAGTGCGAATGGTACTTATTTATCGACCCCGAAAGGATGAAAGTCGAGCTCAGCGGAATTGAACTCAGAACATAAAGACAGACGAATACCTGTTTCTTTACTACCCACAAGGGGCCAAACACCGAGAGGACACAAGAACAGACAAACGGATTAAGTCGCTTATATCGACCCAGTGCGTAACTGGTACTTATTTAATCGACCCCGAAAGGATGAAAGGCAAAGTCGACCTCAGCGGAATTTGAATCAGAACTATAGACGGACGAAATACCTGTTTCTTTACTACCACAAGGGCCAACACAGAGAGAGACAAACAAGAACAGACAAACGGATTAAGTCGCTTATATCGACCCCAGTGCGTAACTGGTACTTATTTAATCGACCATCCCGGAAGGATGAAAGGCAAAGTCGACCTCGGCGGAATTTGTGGTAGACACAATCCGTTGTCTGGTTCGACATCACCACCTGATCTTGTGTGGTTTTAGTGGATGTCAACAAGACAGCTGAAAGTAATGTCTCAAAATGAGCCTTCTACATCCAAAAATACAAATATGGTAGGGATTAACAGTGCAATACAATGAGCTGAAAATCTTTGATCAACTGGGATTACCCATGAGATTAGATGACAAAACAGAAAGAAAAAACAACCACTAGGTTTTCATAAGTTCAGAAGAGGTTTTTATTTAATAATTATTTGGATCACATACCAACATAACGATACATTTTTTCTATTTTGCCCCAACCGGTCCTCCTTCAACCTTATTTAAAAGAAATCAAAGAATAAAAAAATACCTCATAAGATTCAAAACGTATTTGGACAAGTTCCTCCCAGATAAACCACCGACTTCCTGATAGATCGCGTCAAACAACTCCTACTTTAGTGGAGTATGTATGTATGTATGTATGTATGTATGTATGTATGTATGTATGTATGTATGTATGTATGTATGTTCTATGTCCCCACGCATGATACAGCCTTAAGACATTTATTGGATGGCCGTTGACTCTCAAGAGTTCCTCAAGGACTCCTAGCCTTTGTTAAGGCATCCTTCTAGGAGAAGGTAACTCAGGTGACTGGGATAACTCCGACATAAAACCTGCGGATGATGTTGACTAGTTCTTCTTTTCGGATTATGGCTGCTGTTGCTTAGTGAGTGGGATTGACTCAGTGCACAGCCTTTCCTCACTTAAAAAAAAATCTTCTTGCACAGGCATTGCCCGATAACAACATTGATTAAGTTTCGTGCAGTGGCCATACTCGATAACGAGGGGGCAGCCACCATATATGTATGTTATGTATGTATGTATGTATGTATGTATGTATGTATGTATGTATGTATTTATGTATGTATGTATGTATGTATGCATGTATGTATGCATGAATGTATGATGTATGTATGTTTGTATATATTACTGACATCACATACTTAATATATGACTTTTGTTTATGAGCTTATTAACTGCGGGATGACGTCAGGATGAAAGTCCCTTTAAGACGCAAAGTGTTAAAAACCCTGAATTCCTCAAACCAGTCCCGTAGGTGAACGAGAACAATGGAAACCGATATTCCGCTTTTATTTCAATTCATCGGCATCATATATCCAAGTTACTTGGAAACGAACTGGAATCGCCGGTCTGATTTATATATGTTAATAATGTCGAAATTTGTCCGCTGACATGCAAAAGCGCTGCACAAGTAAAACAAAATTAAATTTTGAATTATAAGCAGGTCTGATAATGTAAGCATTACCGATGTTACACAGTTAATGCCGTTCTTTATGCAGTGAAATGGGAATATGCTTTGCTATTGTTAATAATATCGAATAAGTTACTAATAGTTAAACTATATTATTCTTATTGATAACATATATTTATTGGAATATGAAATGAGAAATTTGTTTTATTTAAATATTATTAAATAATTATATTTTAAGAAATATTTCTATTTTAAAAGTTGGTATTCATTATATTAGTTTGTATAAGCATTATGAGATCTAAATAAAATAAAATGATAATTATTCCGTCTACGTAACATTAACTGATATTATTCACAACGGCAAAAGTACATTCCAACATTATTGAGGTTTTGTATCTTAAATAAGAAAATCAATACAGGACACATCAATTGCTGTATTGAACCACTGCACGCGCGCACACACACACACACACATAAGCACACACACCTGTATACACATACACACACATGTACATGCACGTACACATACGCACTCTCACACTCTTATACAGCCAGACACGCAAGTACATATACACACATTCACACTCATATACATATGCATATATATGTATGTGTACATATATATATATATATATATATACATACACACACACACACACACATATATATATATTATGTGTGTATGTACATATTTATATATGTACACATATATATATGCATATGTACACATATATATATGCATATGTATGCATATATATGTTGGCGATTCGCTCCAAGAGTAAACGCTACTCATTACTTCAAAGAAATGTCTTTATGTATACTATTCAACCTATAACCAACCGTCCTGGAGTCTTTGAAAATAAAGCATTACTAAGTAACTTGGGGACATTTAGCATAAGTTTATGAGAAAAGAAGTCGTTGGAGAGCGAGGCAGATTTTCTAAACACAACGCGGCAACATGTAACAGCGCGCGGCAAAACACAGGATATTGCCCACGAAATGAAATGTTTCTTGATGAAATCAATTTTCACATTTTCCATGTTGATATAAGCCTTTCATGAGCATGATAAAAATAAATAAATGCGCCCTTTTAAAGCCTAGCTAGGCTCATGGGCCCGGTTTCCCGGTTTCAATGGCGTATGTGTTGCGCAGTTGGAT
This sequence comes from Octopus sinensis, assembly GCF_006345805.1. Classification (NCBI taxonomy): domain Eukaryota; kingdom Metazoa; phylum Mollusca; class Cephalopoda; order Octopoda; family Octopodidae; genus Octopus; species Octopus sinensis. The sequence continues at coordinate 7,476,379 of NC_043002.1, forward strand.
GGGACGCTAATCCATCGCAGCGTTACTCATTTCTGCCAGCTGAGTGGACTGAAGCAACGTGAAATGAAGTGTTTTGCTCAAGAACACGACGCGTCGCCCGGTCAAGGAATCGAAACCACAATCTTACGATCATGATGCTGACACCCTAACCACTAAGCCACGCGCCTCCACATTTCATGAGTATAGATACTTCCTAATAAGGTAATCTAGTAATTTTATCAACATGAAGTAGACTATTCCTCGGTATCAAAACTGAATCTGGTGTACGCCTAAGTGTACTGTATGTAGCGTTTTTCGTTCATGCATGAAGTTTGTTTATAAAATTAATTTTTCGATAAAACTTCCTGGATTTATTCTGCCGGAGAGTATCAAAACCCATAAAATTACAAAGGGAAGAATAATTTGATCAATAAAAATTAACTTTTTCTGGGTTAAATTGACTAAACAGAGCAGGAGACACGTAAGATGGAGAGTCGATGAAGAGGTCACATTCGCTGGTGAAGACAAGAATATAATGCATGTGGTTAGATGGCAAAAAAAGACCAAACCCAAATATAACAATCTCTGTCTCAACACACGATTCTACATCAGCAATCTTCCAATACAAATCCATAAACGTAGACATTGAAAGATGTTTCTTGCTTTCATTTTGGTTAAAACCGTTAAAAGACGAATGACAAATTTACGTTATGAATACATGTTTGCAATTTATGGAAGGATCTAGTCGATACCACTTGCCTAATACTGGATAGGTGCTTTATCTTATCGACCCCGAGTCGAGGCAAAGTTGACCTCGACTGGATTTCAATTGGGAATGTTAATAGGCGTAGGAGTGGCTGTGTGGTAATTAGCTTGCAAACCAACCACATGGTTTCGGGTTCAATCCCACTGCGTGGCATCTTGGGCAAGTGTCTTCTGCTATAGCCCCGGGCCGACCAATGCCTTGTGAGTGGATTTGGTAGACGGAAACTGAAAGAAGCCTGTCTTTACTATGTATATATATATAGATATATATATATATATATATATATATATAGATAATATATATATATATATATATGTATGTGTGGTGTGTTTGTGTGTCTATGCTTGTCCCCCTAGCATTGCTTGACAACCGATGCTGGTGTGTTACGTCCCGTCACTTAGCGGTTCGGCAAAAGAGACCGATGGAATAAGTACTGGGCTTACAAAGAATAAGTCCCGGGGTCGCTTTGCTCGACTAAAGGCGGTGCTGAAACAAGTAAAAGAGTAAAAGAGAGTTGGATCAAATCCGGCTTACAAAACATTTTTCTCCCGACGCTTTGTCGATTCTTATCGTTTTGAAAAATAGTAACAGCATATTCGAAAGGTTTTAAGCTAAATTGAGTCCAAATTTCAACACAGGGCCAGCAATTTCAGGGGGTGGCTAAGACAATTAAATCAACTCAGTGTCCAGCTGTTACTTATTTTATTGACCTCCAAAGGATGAATGGCAAGTCAACCTAGGCAATTTGAACTCAGAACGTAAAGACGGACGAAAAACTACTATTTTGCCCGGCGTGCTAACGATTCTGCGAGGTCGCCGCGTTATCCTGTACCTAACTTAGAAGGAATTATTAGCACTACCGGTGGATTAGTGGAAATGAAAAAGAGTTTAATCGAGGAAAATACCCACTCAATAGTAAAATGGACGGAATGGGGGTGGGGTGAGTTAAACATACTTGATATAGTGAAACAAGAGATTTTAAATAATTAAACTACATCCATAATAATGAAAAAAAGTCATTATCTTAATAACTAGTTCGACCGAAGCAAGGCAGGAAAATAAGCGGGAATAGTCTACTAACGTTGACTGCTTTAAGGTTGATGGCATAAACAATTACCTAAGTGGTTTTGGGTTCAAAAATTTATTATACTCCTAACCTGTGAATACTGATCGGATTAAAAGAAAAATAAAAGAAATTATCAACATTATCAGAACACTGAAGGCATCGAGCTGGCAGAATCGTTAGCACGCCGGGCAAAGTGCTTAGCGGCATTTCGTCCGTCTTTATGCTCCGGGTTCAAATGCTACCGGTGTCGACTTTGCCTTTCATCTTTTCGGAGTTGATAAAATAGGTACCAGTTGAGCATTCGGGTGTTGATTAAGTCGACTTAGCCGCTCATGTGAAATTGCTGGCCAAAATTTGAAATTGATATTATCAGAACACTGATTCCATCAGAGTCCTTCCTACAAATAAATTTGATTAATATCTCCGTTTCTCACAGTCTTTTCTTTTCTAAATTTGAAATATGGCTGGACCTGGAAGGGGGAATATATAGGAATAAAAATAAAAAATCGGTTCCAGTGATATTTGAACTCAGAAGCGAAAGTTTTAAAAAAATGAATATAATGTATTCAAGTCAAGTGTCCAGTTGTATAGAACATCTATCGCCGTACAAGGACCCAAGTGAATTTTGGACATCGCTCAAATCCGCAATAAGAAAAGTCTACCCGCAAAATATAAAAGTTATATATATTAAAACAAGATATTGCAATACTGGAGACAAAGAATTCAAAAAGTATTATTATCCCCTCTTACACCTCAGTACACTAATAATAATTATTGTTCGAATTTCCAACTCTAAGTCGATATTTTTTAAAAATTATAAATAAAGAGAAAAACTAGCTAAGAGACTTCATAAATTTTGCTTATTACTTCGAGACCCTAATACAACCTAATACATACCCTTTAAGTATATTTATTTCTTTATTGCCCACAGGGGGCTAAACATAGAGGAGACAAACAAGGACAGACAAAGGGATTAAGTCGATTGCATTGACCCCGGTGCGTAACTGGTACTTATTTAATCGACCCCGAAAGGATAAAAGGCAAGGTCGACCTCGGCGGAGTTTGAACTCAGAACGTAACGGCAGACGAATTACTGCTAAGCATTTCGCCTGGCGTGCTAACGTTTCTGCCAGCTCGCCGCCTTCATTCCCTTTAAGTATATTGTGACCGTAATAGGATTGACCCTATCAGTGAGTTCATAAGTTCGCTGTCTAACAGAGAGAGAAAGAGAGAGAGAGAAAGAGAGGGAGAGGGGGTAGGAATAGAGAGAGAGAGGTTTGACAATGAAGACGGGAATAATGTAACTCAAAACATGAATACATATGGTTTCAAATTAAAACGGCAAATGTTACAAAGCACCAAAGGCCGAGAACTTCGTGCTTGACACTTATTTAGTGCCATGCACACAATCTCGCTGCTTGGGTCACTTGGTATCTTATATTGATTAAAGTAAAAAGCGGCGAGCTGGCAGAATTGTTAGCGCGCCGGGCGAAATGCTCAGCAGTATTTCGTCTGCCGTTACGTTCTGGGCTGAAATTCCGCCGAGGTCGACTTTGCCTTTCATCCTTTCGGGGTCGATAAATTAAGTACCAGTTACGCACTGGGGTCATTGTAATCGACTTAATCCGTTTGTCTGTCCTTGTTTGTCCTTTCTGTGTTTAGCCCCTCGTAGGTAGTAAAGAAATATATATTAATTAAAGTAAAAAGAAAAAAATACACACGCATACACACACACACATACACACATACACACACACACACACACACACACACACACACATATATATATAAACACCCACATGTACACACACTCACATATGTTTCGGCTTTCAAACAGAAGAAAAATGCACTTAAGGCACAATTGCAGAGTTTAGAAGAATTAACTTGATAATTCCCTGCATTGATATTTGAATTATCACAAACGTAATACACGTAAGATCGATCGGTTAGAATTTGGTCAATGACCGAAGTTTTATGCCCACAACGAACTGGCTACGATGAATATCATTGATTGAAGCGAATCACGTGATCGAATATGTGGTGTTGCTTGTCAGTGCAAACGTTTGGTCATCACCAATGGCTAATTACTTCGCCATGCTTATTGCATCTGCTGGGCATGGGTTTTAATCATATAGAGCTGATCAATAGGAACTGTCGCCATAACAGTAATAGTAGTTCAATTCTCCGCTCAGTTGATATCGCTGGCTGTTTTAACAACTGTAACTTTTTCGTTAAGCACAGCCTGAAAAACTGGTATTGAGTGTAGTATGGCGTAGCTTTTTAAAATGTTCCATACTACTGGATTAGGTTTTGATTCATAGTCCCTGAACTTCCAGATGAATTGGGACTAGAATGTATTTTACTGAATTTCTCTCATTTTCTACATGGATGCGTATAGATACACGAAATAACAGGTATTTAAAGGGAAAAAATTGACAAGTCAGT
>NC_043002.1:7485634-7500634 GCF_006345805.1 Octopus sinensis
ATGACACGTGCCAACGATGCTGGTTGTAGGGTCAAAGTAATTGCAAAGCGAACAGCTTAACAGCTCGTCCATATTACGTTTAAGTATATTCATGAACACGCAAGAAAGCATTGACGTGAGATATGATTTCGAGGAAGAAGTTTGGAAGTCCACAGATTGTTGATAATTAATGTAATTCAATTTTATTCAACGTAATTTAATTTATAATTGTGCTACGTTTTTTCAATATGTCTACCTACCTCAATACCTATCAATTTAATTAACATATTTTACGATTCTATCAATCTCATTCCCTATCGATCTATACACACACACCTATATACAAGCACACACACGTACGCACGCACATACACACACACATATATATATATATATATATATTATATATATATATATATATATTATATATATATATATATCTATATATATAGATAGATAGATAGATAGATAGATAGATAGATAGATAGATAGATAGATAGATAGATAGATAGATAGATATAGAAAGAGCAATCTTGTCATTTTATTACCTTAATTTCTTGCGTTGGTATAAACCACACATAACTGCACCAACTCAATTTTCATTTTAATTTTGGAGCTAATTTGGCCGATTGGTAAAGATTTATTTACAGACAGGCTGCATGAAGCTAATGACTCACAAATACGCTACCCTTATTCTTTTTCTCTTCCATCACAACAGGTATTATCTCTGCTCCTTTGAAAGCTACCTGCTACAAAGGATATCCACCCAGACCCATCTAGGGCATATCTATCCTTTTAGTCCACAAGCCTTTCACGTACACACAAGTATGTTTGTATACACACACACACACACACACACACTCTCTCTCTCTCTCTCTCTCTCTCTCTCTCTCTCTCTCTCTCTCTCTCTCTCTCAAACAAACACTAACACAAACACACACACAGAACCGCGTCAAAGCGCATAGCCTAGTTGTTTGCTTGTTGTACTCGCGATCCCATCATGGTTTCGTTTCCGGGTACTCCATTTCACGTAGTTGTGCAATGACTTCGACATCAGACATGTGGCATACCGTGCTCCTACGCATTATTTTTTTTTTTTATTGTTCGACTGTGGTCGAGCCAATGGAATCTACTATGTTACGCCAGACTTCACGGTCCATCATAGCATCACGGAGGTCCTGTTGCTGGATGCCTGTATCCCTGGAGATTACGTCAGGGTAGGAGAGTGTGCGCCCTCTGGTATCACGAGCAGATGACTACCAGAGAAGAGTAGAAATTACTTCATTTTCAGCTCTACAACAATGTCCAGCAAACTGGACTCTTCTACCTTTCACAAGAGATGATACAGGTGGTAGTTTCCCATATATTTGTACTTTGGTTGGATGACGCTTCCACGAGAGATTTTGAGCTCTCATAAGGAGGCGAGTGTATGTTCCATCCAACCGCCTCTCAAGCTTCTTTGATAACGTCCAGGTTTCTGAGCCATATAGTAGAATTGGTTCGACTGTGGCTTTGAAAATTTTAAGTTTGAAATCTCTACTTAGATTTGATGACCAGATCTTATGCATATCATAAGGCCATACCCTTTCTAGTTAAAAAATCTTTTTCTGATGATGATATGCATGACCCAAGATATTTGTAATCAGAAACCATATGCGTAGAAACCTACGCAGACAATGCCGAAAACTTTGGCAAGAGTAAATTAATATACAACACAACAAATCATCTCTGCAGAAGAGTCCACCAAATACATATATACATATATAATGCTATAGTCAGGTATGCAGTATGTGCAACATCAATATGATTATGTAATACATTAGGCGACCTTCAACTCATCAGGTTTACCAAATATATAAGAGACAGGTAACATACATATATCGCTACCTATTTTCCTCACTGTGTTTCTCGGCACCCTCTTTCTCCCCTCTTTTTCCCCATCCGTATATGTAGGTGTGTGTGTATGTATGTATGTATGTATGTATGTATGTATGTATGTATGTATGTATGTACGTATGCATATATATATATATATATATATATATATATATATATATACACAAAATGGGACAAGAACGCAAAACATTCAAAAAGACGATACAAAAAACACGGATGGGTCGTTCGAAGCCTCTAATCTTTAGTCAAGAACCGGATCATCCTCGCAATTTCGGCTGATTAATCTTGAGATTGCTCCGATCTGGCCAGCCCCAAGGAAAAACTAAGCTACGAGCATTAGATTTCTTTGAAAAAGGATCGAATGTATACGAAACAAGGACAGGAAAACGGACGATGTTATACACACACACACACACACACATATATATATATATATATATATATATATATATATACAGTCACCTTTATAGTATATCTAGCTATTTCTCACTCACCCTATCTCTTTGTATCTTTCAATCTGTCCATATTTTCTATTCACACGTTTGACAATCGTATATGTAAAGGGTGAATATATATAATTATCCAGAAGTGATTTTCTACACTCAGATAAACACAAACCTTGTTGAAAACACATGTTTAATAATCATGGAAGCATGAACAATAAATACATTTCGACACAGCAAAACAAGAGAACGGGTAGGATTGAGGAAATGCACTTCTGAATGCGAAGAATTAGAGAGAAGAGCAGTAAATGCTGTGAATAGTAGTTATTTAGCGTATGTATGGGTAATTTTCTAAAACAGGATGTCTTTAACTTCGATGACAAAACGAAGAGAAATAAATAAAGAGGAGCAATAACAATAATAACAAAAAAATATAATGAAATAAATAGACAAAAAAATAAAAAGAAACAGGACAAAGGGACATGCGGGTAGGAGGGTCCAGATATAAAATGTAAAGGCGAGAAATAGAAGATGTGAATGAGGGGCCGTACAATAGGAGATGTCAAGTTTCGCCCGTCAATACACCTTCACGGAAACAACTTCTCAAGTAATAACAATCTCCTTGAATTAAGTGTTGTTGGAGCAGAGCAAGCAGTAGATTGTTGTAGCAGTAGTAGTAGTAGTAGTAGTAGTATAGCGACTATTAGCAATGGCAGTAGGGAAGCAGCAGAAGCAACAACGGTAGCAGTTGATGATGTCTTATTTGTAGTTAATGGCAGGCAGTGGAGAAACAGTAGGAACAACAGCAAAGGTTGCAGTGGATGCGGTTTGAGCAAGATGTGAGAGTATCAACAACAGTAAAAGTATAAGAACTACTACTACTACCACCGCTACTACTACTACTACTACACTACTACGACTACAACTACTACTACTACTATAACTACTACTTACTACAACTACTACTACTACAAATACTATTACTACAACTATTACTACTACTACTTACTACAACTACTACTACTACAAATACTACTACTACTACTACTACTACTACTATTGCTGCTACTGTTGTTAGTGCTGACGCTGCTACTACTACGGTAACGTTGCAACGTAATTGTGGTAGTAGTAGTAGTAGTAGTAGTAGTAGTAGTAGTAGTAGTAGTAGTAGTAGTAGTAGTAGTAGTAGCCTTGATCTATATGGTCGTATGATTTACTACAAAAAAGCTGCCAGATCTTCTTGAAATCACATCCTATTGTTTCAAAACAGGAAGGATAACGAAAAAAAAAGATAGTTAAGAGAAGTACTGACTAACAGACAAGATGGTCATGGCTGGCTGACTGGGCCCCAGCTTTGATCATAGTTTGGTTCCTTCATGGCCGACTTGAGCAAAACAACAACAACAACAACAACCACAGCAGTAGCAACGTTTTAAGAACGATGCCAAAATTATGCGACTAATTAAAAAGTATATTAAACAATATAGCCAAAATATATGACTAACGAAATGACTAGCTAACGATATGACTAACTATATGATTTATTATATGACCAAGCGACGGTGAGACACACCTATTTGATCATCTAGCTATAAAACGTGCCAATGTGAGTGTTTCGATGTGGTAGCTTGAATTGCTAGAAATGACAACCAAATATCCTCTAATCATACCTTAATCATCACAGAAAAGGACATTTTGAATATGAGCTTGTGATATATATATATATATATATATATATATATATATATATATATATGCACTTAGAAAAATAATTGGATGGTCATGGCTGGAAGGCTTTTTATTGTATGTTGCTTCGAACAGGGCTGATCTAAGCTTAAACAGTGGCAACAGTAACAGCTAACAACATAACACATCCATTTGACAAATTAACAGAGAACCTTTCCATGGTTAAAAGTTCTGTAAGAAATAGTAGCCAAAACTTACTCGAATTATAGCCTATTGTCTAAATAAAGAAAAGAAAGTGCAAATTAGACAACGTAAACTTCGACACCCATAAAAAGAAGAGATGATTACAATTAGAACGCACTTGACCATAGATCCGGTCGATCATGACTGACCTTGAATTAAATAGTAACTCACTCTACTAAATACGATAAATTGTGAATAACCAACGACGTAGCTAACCAAGGTAATTTATTCTTTACGTCTGTTCCAGAAGAAGGTGAACTGGCTGAGTCGTTAGAGCGTTGGATAGAAAACCACACTGTATTTAGTTTGACTCTCTGCTCTTTGAGTTCAAATTCCACCGAAGACAAATTTACACTTGAAACTTTTCGGGGGAAAGATATCAACAAATTCAGGATGTTGGATGGGCGGAACTTTTAGCGTAACAGGAAAATGTCTCGCGATATATGTTCCTCACTCTTTGCGTTCTGGTAGCAACGCCTGCAATGACACTGGTGTCAGATTGTATCGGCCCAAATTTGTGATTTTTCCCAAGGATAAGCATCGTGTCGAGGAGCAACAGCTAGCCTTCCTCGATATAAACTTGGTAAAACCTGTACAAACATGTGCAGATGAATAGACAACCTTATTCGAGGAGCGTTAGCCACTACACACATTTTTTCTCTCCTTGTTTCTCTCCTTGTTTTTCTGTGTCCCTTTCTGTAGAAGAGCGTAGGCTCGAAACGTAAAAGACTTTTTCTATTCCTGAGCGTAATACTAATACATCTGTTTGTTTTGTACACCACCTGTGTTCGTCTTTTGTTTTGTTTTTCGTAAACTCTCCCTATGTATGTATATCTGTTTGTCCTTGGACAGACAGAAGGTTGCTAATGCTTTGACCAAATCTTTCTTCACTTCCAGACATAACCGAAACACCAGGACTTACGAATATATAACATACAGAAAATAGCACTGCTAAACATTGCACATATCTTATATAGAGCACTTTCGATGCAGTAAAAATTAACAACACCAAAACAAACCACAACAAATATCCAGCGCACACAGAGCTGCTCTCGGTAGTGCAATGAAAACACGAAATAAATAAAAATAAAACTACTATATAATAATAAGAAGAAGAAAGTTTGATAAAAAAAGATAACATAGGCGCAGGAGTGACTGTGTGGTAGGTAGCTTGTTTACCAACCACATGTTTCCGGGTTCAGTCCCACTGCGTGGCACCTTGGGCAAGTGTCTTCTACTATAGCCTCGGGCCGACCAAAGCCTTGAGAGTGGATTTGATAGACGGAAACTGAAAGAAGCCCGTCGTATATATGTATATATATATATGCGTGTGTGTGATTGTGTCTGTGTTTGTCCTCCTAGCATTGCTTGACAACCGATGCTGGTGTGTTTATGTCCCCGTAACCTTGCGGTTCGGCAAAACAGACCGATAGAATAAGTACTGGGCTTACTAAAGAATAAGTCCCGGGGTCGAGATGCTCGATTAAAGGCGGTGCTCCAACATGGCCGCAGTCAAATGAATGAAACAAGTAAAAGAAAAAAGAAAAAGAAAGAATAATTGTAACGATAGCAACAATATATGCAAGTGTATAGAAACACCAATAGTAATAGTGAGTTGATTTATCTTTCTTTACAAATAGATGGATGGATAGCTAGATAGATAGAGAGAGCATTATATATATATATATATATATATATATATATACATGTTTATATGTTTATATATATAAATATATGTTTATATGTTTATATATATATGTATGTATAAATATATATATATGTATGTAAACATATATACACACACACATACATTCACACAAGAACACGCATTCATTCACACATGCACATTCACGCATACAGAGAGTATCTTTTTTATCTTTTACATTGTGTGGCTCTTAAGGAAATCGGACATGAGGGGGCGTTATTTAAGATGTGTGACGATGGACAAAGGGTCACGAAAGGAAGTGTGGCCTCCCAAACCTCCGTACTGGAGTCATTTCCTTCGACTGGTCACTGAAGCATTGCGACCTTTGCTTACATCGGAACCCTAAAATGAATGGTATTTTTTACGAATGCCGAACGTATAGAGACGTCAATCTACAGCCAATCTACAGAAGTTAACGAGTTGGCTGGCTTTCCTTGCTTGCATTCTGCCGTCGTGGCTGTCACGGCAGTCATCGTAGTCGTGGTGGTCGTCATCAGCTCTCTCAACCACTCCTTCTCTCTCTTTTCCCCCCCGAGTGTGTATTTCTCTCCATGTATATATATAATATATATATATATATATATATATATATATATATATACGCATTTATATAGGGAAAGAAAATGGGAGGGAGAGATCGACAGAGAGATGTTTGCACGCATTTCTACCAATGTTTTTGTGTGTGCGTAGACGTAGGCGTAGTTTTGTGTTAAGAAGCTTGCTTCTCAACCATATGGTCCTGGGTTCAGTCCCACTGCGTGGCAGCTTGGGCAAGTGACTTCTAACCTCGGGCTGACCAAAGCCTTGTGAGTGGATTTAGTAGACGGAAACTGAAATACGCTCGTCGTATATATATATATATATATATATATATGTGTGTGTGTGTGTGTGTGGTGTGTGTGTGTGTGTGTGTGTGTATCCAAGTCTTTGTGTCTATGTTTGTTCCCCTCCACTGCCTGACAACCGGCGTTGCAGTGTTTATGTACCCGTAACTAAGGAAAACAAACCGATAGAATAAATACCACGCTTTTAAAAAATATGTCTTGGGGTCGATTTGTTCAACTGAAACCCTTCAAGGAAGTGCCCCAGCATTGCCGCAGTCAATAATGACTGAAACAAATAAAAGATAAGAACACACACACACACACACACACACACACACACACACACACACACACACACACACACACATATATATATTGGATTGCCCCAAAATGTCCGTTCGGTTTCTGCTGGCACTAAATTTCAAGCCCTCTAATTAGCTAACTTCCTTCTGATCTTTGTGCAATTAACACTCGTTAGATACTCGACACATCAGCGCAATTTGACGCGAACTTGCGACTAGTCAGGTTGTATTTTGTGTATTTGGGAACATCTGAAAATGGAGAACCAGAACGAACATTATCGACATCTCATGTTTTTTCATCTTAAAAATAGCAAAATGGCGGTGGTAACCTTCCGAAGGTTATGTGATGTGTACGGAGTGAGTGCTATTCCAGAATGTGTTTATTAGAAGGGGTTTTCAAGATCCAATCAGGAAATTTTGGGTTCAAGATGCACTACGCTTTGGTTGGCCAACTGAGCTTAACAGCGACACCATTCCTTGTTACACGACCAGGATGACTGCATGTATTCCACATATTCAAATTGTGTGCTAAAAGCCATCTGCATCGACTTCGTTACGTCAGCATTTTCGATGTTTGGCTCCCACATCAACTGAATGAGGTTAATGTCACCCAACGAATTTCCTTCTACAATTTTTTGCAGAAACGTGAAGAAAACGATTCTTTTTTGATAAGAAGGAATCGTCTATAACAATGTAAGTACTAACAATGCAAGTACTAAAAATGTAAGTCCTAACAATGTAATAATAAACTCGGAGAAGTGCGACTAGCTACTATAAACAAGCTCCAAAGCAGGACTTCACTCAAATAAGGTTATGGTTTCATTTTGGTGGAAGTGAAAGAATGTTATCTTTTACGAGCATTTTCCCACGGTCAGGACTATCAATGCAGATTTGTGCTATGGCTAACTGGACAAATTGAACGTAGGCAACTCACCAGCTTTCCAATTGTAAGGGCATTGTTTTTCATCACGACAGTGCCAGACTGTACACTTCTGTGCCGACGCAGCAGTTAATGAGGCTTGTTTAGCAAGTTTTACAGCACCCTTCGTATGAACCCAACCTTGCGCCTTCAGATTTCCACCTGCTTCGGTTCCTTCGAAATTCTTTGAATGGACCTTCCACTCTGTCCATTAAAAGTGTCGCGTTTATATTTTACTATAATTTTATCTCGTGACTGGTGGTAGAAAACCTTTTCCTGCAGCAATATTCGTAGGTTTAATAAGTTTTGTTTGTTGTGGTTTTGGCAAACAATAAAAGCTATCTTAACTGCGAATGCTCTATTCTATAGTACGTACTATGCGCAGATGTCTTATATAACAAGCTAGCACACGCGTGTCATCTTCTGCACTGACAAATTACTATTAAAAAATAACGATATTGCCATGGTAGGGAAAGATGACAGAATTTGGCAGGTGGTTAGGTACAAGCATGGTGTTTATGGCTGTAACTCAAACAAGGAGATTTTACTGGTTCGTTGTGGGGAATTCAAACAAGTAATGCAAATACAATGATCAAGCAAAAAAAAAAAAAATCGAACGCGAGATGGAGACACATTTAGCACCAATCGTTCAATAGTCTGCATCACGTGCAACTCTAGTGCTATAGATGTCCATTATATCCTGCTGTCGTGCAATGACGAAATCAGTTACATACAAGAAAGACACATAAAATTTTGTACTGTACACACACACATATCCATTTTTTATATAGCAGAACCTCGGAAGTAATAATTACTCAATGAGGAGTACTCCACTAGCTACTTATCAGGCCGAAGATACCTTAGTTATATGATGGTTACACACTTACACACACACACACACACACAGAGGAAGACAGAACGGTATATCTAACAAATCTATAAATATGTCTGCACACCTTTTCATGTGTGTACCTGTGTATCTATGCATGCTTATTTTCATCACTTTATCCCTATTTCACAGTCTTCCCATCCATGTCTCTCTTTCACCGCCACCCTTAATCTGTCCATTCAGCTATGTAATCTTCTGATATACCTATTTCTTTACTACTCACAAGGGGCTAGACACAGAGAGAACAAACAAGGACAGACAAACGGATTAAGTTGATTGTATCGCCCCCAGTGCGTAACTGGTACTTATTTAATCGACCCCGAATGGATGAAAGGCAAAGTCGACTTCGGAGGAATTTGAACACAGAACATAACGGCAGACGAAATACGGCTACGCATTTCGCCCGGCGCACTAACGTCTCTGCCAGCTCGCCGCCTTGATATACCTATCGTTTCTTTTATGTTGCTATCCCTCGTTCTCTTTCCATTTCTTTACATATTTCTTGTAATGATCTTTTTGTTATTATCAGTTCCTATTATCAGTTTCGATGCAAAACAAGGTAATTACACCTCAGCAGCAATAGTGGTGGAGGCGCAATGGCCCAGTGGTTAGGGCAGTGGACTCGCGGTTTCGATTCCCCAGACCGGGCGTTGTGTGTGTTTATTGAGCGAAAACACCTAAAGCTCCACGAGGCTCCGTCAGGGTGGTGGTGGCGACCCCTGTTGTACTCTCTCGCTCCAACTTTCTCTCACTCTTTCTTCCTGCTTCTTGTCCCCGACTTCCTACGCAACCGCTGAGCCTGGATGCGCATTCATTCATCCGTCGATGCTCCCGGTGTCGGGGATTGACCTGCTTTCTCTTCTGCGGGTCTTACGAATAGCAAAGGACCACGTTTCGGACTTCTCCCATCTTGCGAGCTCTGGGACGAAGACCGTTCGCTCAACCGCAACAGCAGCAATAGTGATTTAGCCAATGCAAATATACTTCCAGCAACTCTGTCAGATTCAATATTAACGTTTTACCACGTACAGTTACGTCTAATACTTGAAACACTGCATATTTCTTAGTCTCTTCAGAGAAACTGTATATCTGGTGTGTGTTTAGAAACCCCTATCTATACATTGTAAGGGTGTCCATAAACAATCTTTACAATTTTAAATCTTCAGGAAAAAAAAAACTGAAAAATAAGGATAACTCGGCCGTGTTTTGGGGGCAAATAAAGTTTTATTAATATCATCAGAACACTTCCACGCGGGCTCTACTGGTTGCAATAAATCGTGATAGTTGTAAAGATCATTTATAAAAACCAAGAACTTGGGCCATCCCAAGGAAATTAAACTCAAACAGCATTTCAAAAATACTTATAATACCCAGAAGAACCCCTACATACCTGTAAGTCTGTGTTGAACCGGTTCTTTTTCGATCAGATATCGATATTAGAACAATTTCTTCTCAATCTATACGATGTTGTCTTTAACATGAATTTCACATTACACCCATTTTTGCCACGCATGTCGCACCATTTAATGAGAATTGTGACTACAGACATTGTGACCAGATTCTGACCACAGAATTATAATCAAACACATTAACAGTTTTTGAAATTTCAAGGTCAATATCAATGAACACTATGATACTTTTAATGACACTCTGGAAAAATTAGTACAGGAATTAGCAGTTAATATTTTCTGGTGAAAGAGTCTATTTTGTGCGATATTACATACGTCACTCCTTTTGGATCTTCTTCAAAAAATTCATCATACATTCCAGATAGAAATCTTTTGTTTATTACTTGCCTGGGTAGTCAAACTCTATGAAAAATGAATCAATACAATTCTTGTGAATGTTCAAGATTTACAGCTCAGATATTTCATAATTTGTGACTGTCTCGTACATCACGTGAGAATGTCTCTACAATAATTTGTAGTTGCTTAGTCCAAGGTAAGTTTTTTTTCCCATCTATGACCACCTGTTATTTGAATATATATATCTATTTCTTTACTACCCGCAAGGGGCTAAACACAGAGAGAACAAACAAGGACAGACAAACGGATTAAGTTGATTGTATCGCCCCCAGTGCGTAACTGGTACTTATTTAAGGATGAAAGGCAAAGTTGGCATCGGAGGAATTTGAACTCAGAACGTAACGGCCGACGAAATACGGCTACGCATTTCGCCCGGCGTGCTAACGTTTCTGCGAGGGTTTCAGTTATTCTGTGTGCTTTGCAATAGTTTTAAGTCGATGTGTGGGGTTGGGAGTTATCCGAGGGAGATATGACTGCTGTTTCGAGGAGGTCAACCGACCGTGTAAAAACATCATTCTTGGTTTCCTTTTCCAGTGACAGAGAACAACAATGATGCTGGTAATATTATTGTTGCTGTTGCTGCTACTTTTACGGCTGCCCTTGTTTCTATCGTTTTTTTTTATAGCAGGTGATATGTATGTGCGTGCACGTGCAAATGTATGTAAGCAGGGGGAAACAGTTAACCCTGTATAAACAGCAGTTCAGGTATAGCTGTATAGGACAGGCAGCAAATGCTGTGCACAGATGCAGAAAATAGTCGCCCTGTGGATGTGAATGTCTCTTCAAAAATTGAAGAATAGGAGCACATCAAATGAGAAATTTACAATTCTAATATTCAGGTTACAGATTTCCGTTTGTTCCCTTTATCCTATGTGCACCGAACTTTGTGATAATAGATGTGCACGAAAACCTAAAAATCCTTGGGTTCTCCAAAAAAGAACAGATCAGAGTCATCCGAATTCGTCAAACACAATTGTTCAGAGGAACAGTAAAAATTCATAAAACATTTCAGGGATTTTCCATTTGACGTTCCTGAGTAACATATGCACACACCCACATATACGTATGGAATACCTATTCACGCATACACATATACAGTAATAAAACATACACGCTGGTATTCTATTGCCACATGCACACTCTCGAGAGCAAACAAACCACATGCACTCACCAGCGCAAACATGCACACATAAATGCATACATCTTCCTATTTAGGTAGCCACAAACCCAAGAACTCTCTTGGCTTAAAGAAAAGAGCCTTTCTCCTTTGTTAGAAACCGGCTTGAATACTGCAAAAGGAAAAAACTTAAAAATAAAACCTAAAGAAACATTCGTGTATAGAGAGGGGGACAGAGAGATATACGAGGATAAAGACGTAGATACGTAAATAGAAACACACTGATATTAATAAGATAGAAAAGAATATAAAGCATTAGAAAAAGTAAAAGAAAAAGAAGCAGAATGACAATTGTGAATAATAAAAAGATTTACATGTTTACACAGGCAACCAATCGCAAAGCAAACAATCAAAGAAACCTAAGTCTACACTTCACAAAGTGGGCAAGAGCTTTTGTTCAACATACTATTTACTCTAAAATCTTAACAAGCGAAGAAAGTAAACAGATAACAAACCAACTACTTGACCGGCATAACGTTCTCGTGTTTATTCTCACCACAAAGGTCGCTGGTTTTCGTTCGGCTAAGTTACGTAAATAATATTGTATAAAATATAATACAACATGGCGGCCACTGTCAGTAGCGATAACTTAATGAAGATTTAAAAGGGATTATGAAGTGTTTATTGAAATACTTAATGGCGTTATATATATGTATGGATTGTTACAAAGTTGTGTTTTACAGCTGCGTGTTTGTTTGCCCGTGAAAGAGTATATGTGTGTGTCCGTGTGTTTATTTTTGTGGTTGTGCTTCTATCGCTTCTCTCTCTCTCTCTCCCCCTCTCTCTCTCTCTCTCTCTATGCGTGTGTGTGCGTGTGTATCAAATGTGTTCGTGTGTATATGTGTATCTGCTAGCATGTGGAGGTGTATGTGTGTGTGCGTGTTCCTGTGTATATGACGGGCACGTTTTCCTTTTAGTATGACTTCTTTTATGTGGATAAGTGAGTGTGTGTGTGTGTGTGTGTGATTGTGTATGTGTGTGTGTGTGTGTGTGTGTGTGTGTGTGAGCATTTGAATTATTTTACATACGTAAATATATGCCATGGAATGTTTTCCTGATATTTTTTCCACTATTGTATGTGCATGTAGGTGTGGTAGGTGTGGTAATTGTGCCAATATATGTATGCACTTGTGTGTGTGTGTGTGTGTGTGTGTGTGTGTGTGTGTGTGTTTTTGTGTGTGTGAGCATTGAATTATTTTACATACGTAAATATATGCCATGGAATGTTTTCCTGATATTTTTTCCACTATTGTATGTGCATGTAGGTGTGGTAGGTGTGGTAATTGTGCCAATATATGTATGCACTTGTGTGTGTGTGTGTGTGGTGTGTTGTGTGTGTGTGCGTGTGTGTGTATATGTGCGATTGTTTATGTACGTGAGCTTGTTTGTTTCCTTTATGTAAGATTGGCTTTATGTATATAAACATATGTATATAAACATATGTATATAAACATATGTATATAAACATATGTATATATATGTATATGTATACATATTGCATGTGTTCATATTGTTTATATATTATGTCGTTGTTCGGACCCGGGTGAACTGTGACGAAGCAGATCTAGGGTCTAAAAGCATTCCATTCATGACCACCATGTCTTTGTAAGGTTATCTGTGATTACCCTATCGAATGGCTCCAAGGTGAAACTTGGTTTCTGTTACCAGCAGGATGGCGAAATGGTTTGTCTGCTGGTGTGTGTGTGTGTATGTGTGTGTGTGGAGTGAATCACTGTATGTCCATGTATCTGTATGTGTAGTGTGTATGTGTGTGCCGTGTGTATGCCGTGTGTGGGTGTGTTTGTATGTGTGTATCTCTATGTGTCTATGTATCCGTGTGTGTATGTGTGTATGGGGAGTGAATCACTGTATGTCTATGTATCTGTGTGTGTAGTGAGTATGTGTGTGCCGTGTGTGAGTGTGTGTGTGTGTATCTCTATGTGTCTATATATCTGTGTGTGTGTGTTGTGTGTGCGTATACTGTGTGTGTGTATGTGTGTATGGGGAGTGAATCACTGTATGTCTATGTATCTGTGTGTGTAGTCTGTATGTGTGTGCCGTGTGTATGCCATGTGTGGGTGTGTGGGTGTGTATCTCTATGTGTCTATGTATCTCTGTGTGTGTGTGTAGTGTGTGCGTATGCTGTGTATGTGTATGTGTGTGTGGGGAGGGAATCACTGTATGTCCATGTATCTGTGTGTGTACTGTGTATGTGTGTGCCATGTGTATGCCATGTGTGTGTGTATCTCTATGTGTCTATGTATCTGTGTGTGCGTGATTGTGTAATGTGTATGTATGTGTGTACCTGAGAGTTTATTGGTAAGTTTATTATATGCTTGAGAGTGTATGTGGTGCAGATTGCAAACATATATATAGAGACAACATACACATTGCAGATAAAAGTATGAATCTATGGATGAATGTGTGTATACCTGCGTTGGTGTATGTATGAATGTGTATGTATGGGTATGTATGTGTGTGCATGTTTTAGTGTTGAGCGTTATTATTGAGTATTATTAATTTGTATGTGCAAAACACATTAGAACGAACTGTATACACATGTACGTTTATACGTATTGCATCTCAAAATAAAAATGTAGATTTAATAAACATTAAACGAAGAACCACGTTATGGCGAAACTTGTATTGAAATCAACACGTATTGAAAGAATATTCTAGCTCATAAATAAATATATAATGCACTCTGCCATCTAATACTGAGCTCTCTTTTGCACACACTGCTCAAGCACACACACACACACACACACACACACACACCACACACACACACACACACACACACACACACACACATACACACTCACACACACACACACACACCACATATATGTATATATGGTATGTCTGAGTGTATCCATGCGTGTATGTATATGTATTAATATGCTTATATATATACAAATATATATGTATGTATATATGTATGTATGCATATATGTATGCATGTATCTATGTGTATACACATACATACATACATATATACAAACATATAATATATATTTATATATATATATATATATAATATATATATTATATAATATATACATATGTGTATATGTAAATAATATAGATATATGCATACATGTATGAATGTATGAATTGTTAAGTAGATGA
>NC_043002.1:7508134-7510634 GCF_006345805.1 Octopus sinensis
GCACCGACTTGAAGGGTTTCGTTGAACAAACCTCCCAGCTGCTAAGTCACGGCGAAGTGAAGAAATCAATACCTATTGACAAACGGAGAGATGAGCACAAACACACATACCCAAGTGTGTGCGCACATAGACATACACACGAGCGTGCGCGTGCATACATACATACGTACATACATACGTACATACATACATACATACATACATTATATATATATATATATTATATATATATATATATATTATATTATATATATATATATATATATATATATATATATATATGCATATATATATAGTTGAATTTTACAGAATTTTACAGAAAGAAAAACAAAAGACGAAAATTGCGTAAACAACAAACAGGTGTATTAGTTTACCGCTCGGGAAGGTGAGAAAGTGTTTTACGCTTCGGGTCTATGCTCTTCAACAGAAAGGAACACGAGGAAGCAAACAGAGAGAGAATAAAACAAAACTTTCGGAGCTAGCGGTCGATCATGGCGGCTGGCTGGACAAAGCATATATATATATATATATATATATAACCACTCACGCACGACGGGTTTCCACACAGCTTCTATCTACTATATATACTCAAAAGGCACTGGTTGACCTGGAGTTATATAGTTGAAGACACATGCTCCTGGTGCTGCCTTGTGGGACTGAACCATAAACCGCACGGTTGCGAAGCGACTGTTCTTTTATATAATTTTTGTCGCCATTTTTGAATTGTTCTTTGGTTACTTTTTCTTGCTGTCTTGCTTTTTTCTTTTTTTCTTTTGTTATTGTCCACATAATTTGTACGTATTCTATTCTTCCCCCGTATTTCCCACGATCCGTACAACATCACCTCGCATCATCTTATATCCGCACCGAGTTATTTACGGCATTCTCGCACCAAACGTTCGGCAGCAACACATTTTAAATAACGGAGAGTCTGTAGCTTTGTCGCGTGGAAGGTGTTTATAAGCCTTTTTAAGAAACACACAAAAACCGTTAGATTCACTTCAACATTTAAATTTAATTTGTCAAAATATTTTCGTCGCTTTGAGACCGCGACCTGTTCACTGACAAAACTTCGTGCTGCACACGATCTCAGATCAAGTCACTCGCTATGCAAGTACATCTCTGTAGCTTTGTCGTTCTATAACAGTGATACACTTTAATGCCCGGAAATGAGCCTCGCAAAATGTTCAGCTGGACATAGTAAGTTTGTACTTAGTTAAGATTATGCTAATTAAGTAGATTTTTACTGAATTTGATATTTGCTTTTATTTGCTGGATCTGGAGGAAGCTGCATTATCCATGCACTTCTCAGGCTTCCCTGGACGTAAGAGATTGATGTCATTGGAGTTCCTCCCGAACCTTTGTAAGTCAATACTAGCAGGAAAGACACGAGCAGGAAAGGAATGTCAAAAAGTCGTTCTTGGAAAGAAGTACAGGGAATTGAGTCTAGTGTAGGTTCTGATGAATTGGTTACAATAAGGGTAATGAGAGAAACGGAAGAAGAGAATGCTTGCGTGGAGGCAGCATTACTCTAGTCAGCTCTGAAGAGCAGAGGACCTTACGGCAACAGTAAAAAGACAAAGAGAGAAGGATAGTTAGTGGTTTTTGTCTTTCCTTTTTAAATAATTTGACTTACTTTTGACCTCGAACATTGGTTTTTGGTATTTGTCCAGCCTATATTAGTTGGACCACAAATGATATAAAATATTGTAGACAAAAACAGCTAAACAAATGAAGAACTTTGTGGAGTTTATTTCTAAAACGTATTCTTGGGATCGTTGCGTCGGGCTTTAAATGTGATTTTTCTTATCTATATCCATCATTTCAGTCTTTCTAAAGATTATGCATAACATTTTTATGTCATTGCTAAGCTTTCCCAGTATTTTCAAAATATCTCTTGAATTTTTCTAGTCCCCCACATAAGAGGAGTAGTTCGCTGCCGAACGTATACTTCTAAATGCTTACAAGTCTCTCTCGTACCACTCACTCATTTCCGTTGTTGCCCACACACGACCCCAGCCGGAAGCCCAGTCAGTCTGAATACTCACTTTTGCCATCTGAATGGACTGGAACAAGGAGAAGCTTTAAAGCGCTTGGAAAAATATTTTGCGTTTTTTTTTTACGGCTATATACGTTCTGAATTCAAATGCTGCCGAGGATAACTTGGCTTTTCAGCAGCTAAAACTCCTTCGAATTACACCCTGTGGTATTGGAAACGTAAATATTGAATAACATAGCTCTTAGATCCTTGCAAATTAAAAAAAGAAACCAGATGATTGCGAATGGAAGGACTTTGACCACTGTGTTGACCTGCACTTAAAGCACAAAAGCGACTACCTTCACTTCTACTACTACTATAACTACTTCGATTGTTACCATATTTATTTTGAGATGCTCTGTGTTTCTTTCAATTACTTCAAATATAACAAAGAACTTAGTAAAATAATTTAGTTATTATTAAGCTAGTGTTAAGAATACTAGTTGTGACTAAAGTTTGGTG
>NC_043002.1:7515634-7528134 GCF_006345805.1 Octopus sinensis
AATTCCGGTTCCACTAGATTAATGCTGTACTGGAAGTAAAGGAACTAAGTGTCTATTTGACAATTTCTATGGTTTCACTCTGTTAGAATCGGTGGGTAGAACTCTCTCAAGAGGGATGCCGAACCGTCTCATGCGTGATATCTATCTGCCTTATACTTTTAACAGAAACTCAGTCTGCCTTCCAAGTGGGGAGAGGGAAAATGGACGTAGTTTCAGGAGAAGTGTGTTGAACATAAAATTCCACTCTACCATGTACGTTACCTTTAAAACAGCCAATAGCGAGGTTTTTCAGACGATTCTTCTTGAATTTGGCTGTCCGTCAAAACGTGTGCACATGTTTAAGGAACATGAAAGTAAACGCTGTACTTAATAGAGAGCTTTTTGAAGAGATTGCCATAAATAATGGAGTAAAACAAGGTAACATTCTAATACCAACATTGTTTTGGATAAAGGTGTTAAGATAAGATTTGGGATTTTAGGAAAGATTTTCAGTTTACGACGTTTTCGTATTAAATCAGAGATTTCTCAGGCGCTATTAGAACCTTTTTTTTTATGCAGACTGTGCAGTACTTATAAAAGATCTGCAGATCATAATGTAAAGACTTTCAGCTGCATGCAATGTCTTTGGTGGAACTACAACTTTAAAAAAGACCGAGGTGGTTTTTATGCCGGCACCTGGTGAATCCTATGTGGAGCCTAATATCAATGTGAAAAATACAAGATTAGGAGTAGTAGATGCATTTCCATACTTGTGAATTGTCCTATCAAGAAATTCAGTTGACCAGTAATTGACTTCTTGGAATACTAAAACCAACGATACTATTGTTTATAAGAGGCATGATACAAAATGAGGCGCAGGAATGGCTGTGTGGTAAGTAGCTTGCTTACTAATCACATGGTTCCGGGTTCATTCCCACTGCGTGGCACCTTGGACAAATGTCTTCTACTATAGCCTCGGGCCGACCAAAGCCTTGTGAGTGGATTTGGTAGACGGAACCTGAAAAAAGCCCGTCGTATATATGTATATATATATATATATATGCATGTGTGTGTATGTTTGTGTGTCTGTGTTTGTCCCCAACATCGCTTGAGAACCGATGGTGGTGTGTTTACGTCCCTGTAACTTAGCGGTTCGGCAAAAGAGACCGATAGAATAAGTACTAGGCTTTCAAAGAATAAGAAAATATATATATATGCGAGCGGTCGTGCATACACACGTATATCTATATGTATCTATCTATATATTTATATATATAAGTACATACACACACGTATATATATGTATGTACAGGAATGTATTCATATGTATGAATACATATATTCATGCATACATACACACATACACACACACACACATGTATATATATAGGAATGCATATATATACACATGCAAACACATATATATAAATACAAACATGTGTGTGTGCGGTGCGTCTTTGTGTGTCTGTGTTTGTGTGTGTGTGAGTGTGTGTGTGTGTGTGTGTGAGTGAGTGAATATGCATTTGAGATATCAAATACTTTGAATGCCCTCTAGGCTGAACTAACTTGTATAGCAGAAACCCAGAAGATAATTTGGAAAGATTTTGACGGTAAAATACGAAAATAGGAAACTTCGACATGCACCATGCAAATATCCACTGGAAAACAATGTCATTATTTGATAGCCGTGCCAAGTCGCTTTCTTACAATAGAGTTGTCTTGCAGTAGAGTAACTGTCGAACTATTTGTGTAAAAGAAAGATAGCTATATAGTATTTACAGAAATGTTTCAAACGTTCATCCTTAGGTTGCTACTGGCAAGAAAGAACAGCCTGTAGTGACCAGTTTCAAATAAATGGACACACAATCGTTGAATAAATAACCGGGGAAATAAATATCAACTCGAATCCAAGACGATAAAAGACAATGAATATGAGACGATAAGTCATCTCATGTAATATAACGATGAGCACCACAATGGCATCAAGAAGAAATGCAGTAAAACAATATGGCGATACTCCAGAAGAATGGAAGAATCAAAGCCTCAATGATCGAGCGAGCCGACGTGGGAAATCTTGAAGCAGTGACGCGGTCAGCGAAAAATATCAGTCAAACTTTTACACACTGTTTTCATGGAAATGGAAAATAGTCCATTGGCTAATGTAATACGAGATAGCCCATGCCTGAAAGAAAGATAAATAAGAATATGTGTAAAATACTAAATCAACTTTTAATTGTTTTTGCTCGCGTGTTCGATCTACAGAATCACAATACAATCAACCATAATCTGTGAGTGAGTATGACCCATTACTTGTCTTCGTAAATTCCTAGCTCGGGACTTGAGTGGGAGGATGTCCTTTCAACCAATACGATACAGTGGATGCTGCTGGATGACGGACTCTGGTGATGATATTATTCCACCTTTCTGATCCATGGCACCGGCCTAAGTATGCTTGATGTGGAAACGCTGCCACTTCAAGTCTTCCTCAGTTTGTTTCGCCTATGTCTTCTCTGGTGCTCTGCATAGGTCGTGTACTCTCTTTTTACTCTTTTTTACCCTTTTTACTTGTTTCAGTCAGTTGACTGCGGTCATGCTGGAGCACCGCCTTTAGCCGAGCAAATCGACCCCGGGAATTATTCTTTGTAAGCCCAGTACTTATTCTATCGACGACGTAAACACACCAGCATCGGTTGTCAAGCGATGTTGGGGGGACAAACACAGACACAGAAATATGCACACACATATATATATACATATATACAACGGGCTTCTTTCAGTTTCCGTCTACCAAATCCACTCACAAGGCTTTGGTCGGCCCGAGGCTATAGTAGAAGACACTTGTCCAAGATGCCACGCCGTGGGACTGAACCCGGAAACATGTGGTTGGTAAGCAAGCTACTTACCCCACAGCCACTCCTGCGCCTGTACGTGTACAATGCTTTCACTAATTGTTTTAGATACTTATATAGTTGCGAACTGATATAGACTCTTGTCGCAAAGTTTCGTAAAAGATGGAAGTATATAGCAAGTATTCTGCGAGTGAAAGAACCTCTTAAAACGAGAATGTAAAAAAGGAGAAAGCAAAGTCTTCAGTGTGAGTATGTGGTTTGTGGGGTCAACCGCGTCCTCCGCTTCATTTTTTGTTAATCACTAATTCTCATTTAATTGTATATATTTTAATTGTTTGTTTATTCATATGTTTTGTCTCATTCGATACCCTGAACCCCAATGTTTGTTTTGTCTGTCCTCGTATCGTCCCCTCTTTTTCTCAACCTTATGGTGAATAAAGAAATACTCTCTCTCTCTCTCTCTCTCTCTCTCTCTCTCTCTCTCTCGCTCGCTCGCTCTCTCGACCCTCATCTCCCTTGATCCACCTAGACATCAATCATGTGACAGCCTTTGGAAGAAAGAAACAGAGAAAGAGAGAGAGAGAGAAAGAGCCATACTGCCCACCGGTAGGTACTAAATTTCAGGTAAGTAAACAACAGTAATGTAATATGAAATACCATGTTTACGAACACCAACGCACCGACCGGTCAAGTAAATGAATGAACAAACATTAGATCATGAGTCTAATACCCAAACAACTAGTTTTATCAAAGTGGCAAGATACTGTATCAGAGACACTTGTACTTTCAACGTAATTCCGACTGTAATATCATCCATGTGGAGGCGCAATGGCCCAGTGGTTAGGGCAGCGGACTCGCGGTCATAGGATCGCGGTTTCGATTCCCAGACAGGGCGTTGTGAGTGTTTATTGAGCGAAAACACCTAAAGCTCCACAAGGCTCCGGCAGGGGATGGTGGTGATCCCTGCTGTACTCTTTCACCACAACTTTCTCTCACTCTTACTTCCTGTTTCTGTTGTACCTGTATTTCAAAGGGCTGGCCTTGTCACTCTCTGTGTCACGCTGAATATCCCCGAGAACTACGTTAAGGGTACACGTGTCTGTGGAGTGCTCAGCCACTTACACGTTAATTTCACGAGCAGGCTGTTCCGTTGATTCGGATCAACCGGAACCTTCGTCGTCGTAACCGACGGAGTGTGCTTCCAATATCATCCATAACAAGAATGACGCTTTGGATTAAGTACAACCGGATTCCTCGGAGTAGACGTGCAGTAAATTTCATTCACCAAGTTTGGTAGTGCTGAAGCTATGCTGAAAATGTTACGCATTGGAATTCAAAACAAAGAATGTGTGTGTGTATGTGTGTGAGAGTGTGTGCTGTGATGGATTTGCATGTAAACAAAGTAAGAAAAAACAAGTCCAACAATGAGTATTCCTCAATAGGGATGAGACGTTCGAGGGCTGCTCATAGAAAAAAAAGCTCATATAGACCATGGGCACATTGACTTTTGAGGCAGGTACCTTCTTTTTTCTTTCCTTTTCTCCATCTACTGGCGTATGCGCAGGGCAGGTCCGTTCAGACGCACCATTCTCGTCACTTCCATCCACCTTTTACCAAACCGGCTAGAAGACAACACTTCTCTTTCTATCCCTATTTTTCTTTTCAAGTGAAACTTGAAGAAGTTGATTAGGGACCAGCTAAAAAGAAAAGTGTTTGTCTTCAACCCCTTAAGTCTCGTCCACCATACAATCCCTTTCGCCATGGCCACCACGCATATAAAAACAGCTTTCCCTTCTCGGTGAAAGGAAGAAGGCGGCGGGGCAATCTTCACGATGGATTCAGTTGACAGCCGGATCCATCCCACAAGCGACAGCAGGTGTTCGACATAAACCTACAGGTCAGCAATGCTCCGGTCCTGGACGAGTGCATAAAATGACAATATACGTAACACTTAATAAATGTGTTAAGTGCCTCTTTCATTCGTTTGTCCAATATATATCCACATACATACATACATACATACATACATACATACATACATACATACATACATATACGCACACATAGATCTAGAACAACTAAGACATTTAAATTAATATTTGAAGTATTATTAGAAATTAATAGACATTGTTTAGAATTGTGTTTTTCTCTCACCACACATATTTATATTTTATTCTACTTTAGCTTGTAATGCTTCAACTATTAAATGTGACACCTACTTACCAATTGTCTTTATGGATGTATATATATATATATATATATAATACGTACATACATATATACATACAAACATGACTACATACATAAATATGTTTATGGTGAAAAAAGCGGTAAACATACAAATAGACACACAAGTAGATCTATACAGATATGCAAAGGAAGACGTATGTGTGTGTGTGTGTGTGTGTGTGTGAAGGCTGCGAGCTGGCAGAAACGTTAGCACGCCGAGCGAAATGCGTAGCCGTTCTGATTTCAAATTCCGCCGAGGTCGACTTTGCCTTTCATCCTTTCGGGGTCGATAAATTAAGTACCAGTTACGCACTGGGGTCGATGTAATCGACTTAATCCCTTTGTCTGTCCTTGTTTGTCTCCTCTGTGTTTAGCCCCTTGTGGGTAGTAAAGAAATATATGTGTGTGTGTGTGTGTGTGTGTGTGTGTGTGTGCGTGCGTGTGCGTGTATAAATAAATACTCACACACATGCGTAGTATATACACACATACATTAACATATATACATATGACATAAATTAGGTGTTTTAAAAAAGTATACCTTGAGATCATGGGATCTCAGGTTCGATCTTATCGTTCGGCAACTTATACATTTGTCTTTTCCCTTGCTATACGTCGAACGTCGATCGCAGGCTTTGTCACATACTGTGAAGGAAGTTTCGTTGAGCTTGCAAATGTTTGTAAAATACTCATCCGTTTACCTGTTAAGTTGTTGGAACGCTCAGTTGGCTGGACAAGCTCATAAAGAATACAGACCCGATGGCCATAGAAAGAGAGACAGACAGACAAACAATTGATACTATAAGCAATTATCGTTGATCTGAGAAATAATCATACACGCTCTCTCTCTCCCCCTCTCTCTCTCTCTCTTTCTCTCTCTGTCTCTCATATACACACACAAACACACACCTACATAAACGCAAGCGTGACTGCGTGGTAAGACGTTTGCTTCCCGGCTACATATTTCTGTGTTCAGCCCCACTGCATCACATCATGAAAAAATGACTTCTACCCTAGCCGCGGGCCGACCAAAGCCTTGTGAGTGGAGTTGATAGGCGGAAATTGAAAGAAACCCTATATTGATGCAAGCAGGAAAAATATGAGTATATGTATTTTTTTTATTATTTAGCATAAGTAATAGTGACTCAAGGTCCGAGAGTTTCGATACGTTGGCACTTATAAAAACTATACACACACACATATATATATATATATATATATATATATATATATATAATATATATATATATATATATATGCGTGAAAAGTAGGTTGTTCAAAGAGATAAGGCGCTGTCAAATCAAAGAATCGAACACAAGACCTTATGACCATCTAAGTCCAATACCCTAGCCGCTATGCCACATGCCTTCGTACACTCAGGCTGAGTGAGCGAGAGTTACAAACAGAGAAGCAAAGAAATGGAGTAATAGAAACAGAAGACAAAATGTGATGCAAATATCTGACTGCAAATCCACTTTTAATTTATACGGGTTATACGATGCTTTGTCCGCTGGTGAAACGGATCGATGCTTGGCAGGTCACTCTCTGAAGTGACCTGCCACAAATCATACGTAGTAACTTTCTGAGTAAACATTTCAAATCCACAGACCATTCTCAACGCAATATTTCTGTATTTCTGTTTCTATTTAACTCCAGCATCATGGCCTCTTTTCCCTAGGCTTGTCTTCACGAACAACGACTCAGTTTTCGACACAGAATATCCTTTCTCTTTGATATCAACAACCATTGGTATTTCCTGCAATTCTTGTTCATCATCTTCCACACCTCTAATACAAACAGACGCACGAACATTCACACCAATCGTCTCTCTATTCGCACATACAGCTCTGTCCACGCACAAGCACACTCGTACTTATTAACACAATAACTTTGTTGTTGCTTACTAATCTACTTGTGCATACCCTACGTTTATGGCCACCATCCATTCCCACTTTTCTCTTCTCAGAAACAGCTTACCTCTCTACTTACTTCCTTCGTCCTTTGTAACCATGAGTTATAAAAATTTTCTTGCTTTTTCCTTCCCCTGTCTCTCTGTTCTGTATCTTGTAAAATGGTTTATGTTCGAAACGTTGATAATATTAATTTTTCTCCACAATTTACATTACGTTCAGTTTTTATTTTGCAGTGTGGAAGGTGTTTATAAGCCATTTAAGAAACGCACAAAACCGTTATATTCCCTTCAACATTTAAATTTAATTTGTCAAAATATTTTCGTCGCTTTGAGACCGCGAAGTGAATCTAACGGTTTTGTGTGTTTCTTAAATGGCTTATAAACACCTTCTACGCTGCAATTGTTTTCGTTCCAGCACACGATCTCAGATCAAGTCTCTCGCTATGCAAGTACACCTCCGTAACTTTTTATTTTATTCCTCTGAAATAAATAGCCGAGTCAATAAGAAAGTTCTTCTGCTATCGCTCTGTCTGCTAGAATCAACAGCTATCTTATATTCTGTACAACATATTGCTCTGTCCTTGCTTACGATTTTCGGTGGCTTCTCTGATGTTTTTCTTTCTAGTATCCTAGATTAAACTGCTAACCCTATACTCAAATTTCTTCCATTTACTGTAGGCGAGAGTTAATAAGAGGGAGAGAGAGAGAGAGAGAGAAAGAGAGAGAGAAAGAGAGAGAGAAATTTTTACATGCATACATATAAATGCACACACTTATTAACAATGGCCCATATCTTCACAAAAACATACACACAGAGACTCAGATGCATAAACATACACGTGTGTGTGTGTGTGTGTTGTGTGTGTGTGTGTGTGTGTGTGTGTGTGTGTGTGTGTATTATGCCACAGGACGTATTATTCCCAGTCTCCATATCAGATATCAACGAAGGATTCACGCACATGTAAGCATGCATATGCACACATGCGCTTAATATATATTAGTGATATAATCATTAAGGCTAACACCACTACAACATCCATCTACTTCATCATACACCCTATCACCATCGACTTCACCACCACAACCACCACCACAATCACTATCATCATCATCATCATTGCCACCGCTGTCGTCATCGTCGTCGTCATGCGTTACGATAAAATTGAAAGAACTCATTGACCTTCTTGGTTCAAAACTCACTAGAGTATCGGTCGATAAAATATGCAGTCTTTAGGTTTAGTAATGTATTAGCGATAGGAACAACTAGAACAGAGGAAAACTTAGAAATATAGAAGAGGTTCTTAGGAAAGGCAGTGCAACAGTCGTGCTTGTGGTGAGATTGGCCCGGGACAAATTCTTCAACGCAAAACACGAAGGATGTATTGTCAGAGCTAAGGTGCGTACTCTAAGAAACGAGTGACCAAAAACCGCTTGATGCGCCCGAGTAGCAGAGGCGCAACGTGGAAACAAAGCTACAATTCGGTCTTTGGTGGATGAAAATGGGCGCTTGGTACTCGAGCCCGAACAGATGTTTGCAGCATTTCAGCAGTAATTCGCTTAAACCTTTGGGACGAATGGCAGTCTCGAATTCAGGATGGACTTCAATGCCTAACACGACTTTCGGCAAGGGAAGCAGAATGTTGCGCGAGGCCGATAACAGTCGTAGAAATGCAGGATGCGATGATGGGCTGCACGGAGGGCAAATCGCCTTGCTTGGATGCTCTGCCTTACGAGCTTTACTTTGATATGCCAGATGTTTAAGTGGCCTCTTAGCAGATATCTACTGCAACTGGCAGCAGAAAGGGAGAATTCCTAGTTCTGTGAGTTGAGGAGCGGTAGCACTACTAAGAAAACACCAAAACAAGGGGGATCAAATAGTATAATTTGAGCCCATATCACTGCTGAACGTAGATTTTAAAATTCTGATCAACGTGTTAACGAAGGGGTTGGTGCTTGTTTTTGATTGGTGATATGCAAACATGCACAATCGCAATCAGATCCATCCTTGTCCATCAC
This sequence comes from Octopus sinensis, assembly GCF_006345805.1. Taxonomy (NCBI): domain Eukaryota; kingdom Metazoa; phylum Mollusca; class Cephalopoda; order Octopoda; family Octopodidae; genus Octopus; species Octopus sinensis. The sequence continues at coordinate 7,524,620 of NC_043002.1, forward strand.
ATCCTATGACATTAAACCTATTTCTTGCGAAGTGAATTCCTTAAATTAAACATAAACTCCTACGACCTACTAAGTCATAATAATCGATCCCGAATGAGTAGAAGGCCAGATTCCGTGACTAAACATTACTGTCAATCTCAAGACCAAAGTACATTATCAGTAGTTTATCGTTTCTTCATATATTACAGTTTATGTTAATTACAATGGAACTTGAAACCACAATATGGAGGTCTTTGCTGGTATATATTTTCTTCTAATGTACCCGGCTGTGTTTTAGCACAGTGGAGTAGGTCGGAAACGATTCCGCTAAAAGAAATGATTTTAATAAAAGGAATCACTAAATTTACGAGAAGCTGTATTTTATCAAACTTTGCAGAATCAGGGACTCATTAGAGCTTCGAACAACCGTATATGCATTATATATATTTTCGGCTGGGGATAATTTTTTTCTCATCTAACTTTATATATATATATATATATATATATATGAACACACACACATTCAAACAAAGGTATTTGCGTACACATATAAATTTATGTATACATAACGTATCTATATAACTAGTATATATTTAAGTAGGCATATATATATATATATATATATTATATATATATATATATATCTATATATATATATATATATATATATATATATATATTATATATATCCATGTGTGCGTGTGTGTGTGTGTAAAACATTTTTTCGGCACAAACATCAAAATAAAAGAAAACAAATGTAAAATAAATAAATAAGGCAAGAAAAGTTCTCGCCACTTGATACTGATCTGGGCTATCTTTATTTTAAATTTTATTTTTAAATAGGGATAACTTTTCCTTTGTTTTGTGTGTTGTTTTTTTACAAAAAAACCATTTAGATATTTTAAGGAAACTTATTACACTTCGACTCACCTCGACATCGCCGCTGTCGCTACTACTACTACTACTACTACTACTACTACTACTACTACTCTACTACTACTACTACTGCTACTACTACTACTACTACTACTACTACTACTAATAATAATAATAATAATAATAATAATAATAATAATAATAACAATAATAATAATACTCCCGCTACCCCTCTCCCCCTCTCCTAAAAAAAGAAGGAAGACGAGGAGGTCAAACTCTTCTGTCGTCGCACACGAACTTTATGAAATCATAGACACACATGACCAGATCCTTAGTATCACGTGAAAAGAGTGACTAATTTGTGTAAAAGATAATAGAGAAATGACTCGTCTTTAGAAGTCCCCATTTGTAAGGGTCGTGATTTGAGAAGTGGAGCGACGTGGATGGCTAAATGTTGGATGACTCGAACTTCGGTGCAGCGCTGGTGTTTCGTTTATAGATCCCGTAAACGTATGATCCACTTCTGAATACTCTTTTACTCCTTTACTTGTTTCAGTCATTTGACTGCGGCCATGCTGCAGCACCGCCTTTAATCGAGCAACTCGACCCCAGGACTTATTCTTTTGTAAGCCCAGTACTTATTCTATCGGTCTCTTTTGCCGAACCGCTAAGTTACGGGGACATAAACACACCAGCATCGGTTGTCAAGCAATGCTAGGGGGACAAACACAGACACACAAACACAGACACGCATATATATATATATACGATGGGCTTCTTTCAGTTTCCGTCTACCAAATCCACTCACAAGGCTTTGGTCGGCCCGAGGCTATAATAGAAGACACTTGCCCAAGGTGCCACTCAGTGGGACTGAACTCGGAACCATGTGGTTGGTAAGCAAGCTACTTACCACACAGCCACTCCTGCGCCTGTCCCATATCTTTTAGGAGTGTGCAGAACCACTTTATTTAATGCATTCATTCCGTATTTATGACGATTGGTCAATGTTAGATTTAGATATAAGCTACAGACTGGACTCACATATGGCAAGGTTCTCAAATCAATAAAAGCCATATATGTTACCTATTTTTGTGAGACTATTTCGTATAATTATCTTAATAAGAAACTTCTAAGATTTATCTTTATATAGCCGGTCGTGATAGGGTGTGATTTGAGTGAATTTCGGCTGCTTTTGTGGCCAGTAAGACGGCCATGCAGTCTAGCTTCTATATGACGTACAACTTATCGCGTTCACTCCTCGAATGCCATAACATCCTTCGACATTAAACTTAATCCGACTCCTGGTTCAACGCCGTCATCTGATCTTCGGGTGATTTTAATTGAGTCCATTCTGTTAAATCTATTCGGGCTCGATCTTCGCCTAAAGGCTCCCTAGAAAACGGCTATGGACTTTCCACTTTTTGTGAATAAGCCGGCGTAAAAATTCATAAATTAGGATATAAAATAACGGTATTACGAAGCAATTAATTTGTTTCTCAACAGAATTATTTCTAGAACATCAAGCAGCTACTATTAGCAGTTAAATTTCCCTCAAATCACACCCGTGTATTTCTATTTAAAAATGAAAATTCACAGTGGATTTTGCAGTTTTATATACAGTACGTGCGTGAAGAGGACCAGATATTAAAGACTAAAAAAGCTCACGATGCCAAAGTGTAGTGCCAGCCTCTCCAGGATCTTCCATACGTATATCACCGTACACACACACACACACTCACACAAACACACACAAACACACACACACACGCACACACACACATACACACACAAACGCACACACATACACACACACACACATGCGTACAGTTTTCGTTATGTACATTCCGAAGATAGAGTTTTGTATTATTGTTACAAACCAGCTCCCTCCCCAGAGGAAGAATTTCAACAGAAGAGAACACATACATAAATACATACATACATACATACATATATATATATGTATATATGTATATGTATATGTATATATATACAAACAATACATATATATATTATGTATATATGTATATGTATATACATACATACATACATACATACATACATACATACATACATACATACATACATACATACATACATACATACACACACACGCACATGAACGCAAAATATTTTTATATAAATATAAGTAAATTGGCTCAATTTAGATAGCAAAAATGAGAAAGAAATTTTGTTACAAAGATAGGTAAATGTTTTGACGAAGTACTTTCTTTTACTTGTAAAGATATTTTACGAAACCCAGCTTGTCTGGTTTGTATGAAATTTCAACTGACACTGTAACTATGCTGATTATTACAGTCATAATACATGAAGGAGCCCAACCATAGCAAATATTAATTTGTTCGCACAAAAAAAGATTTTTTCTCTGCGTCACTCAACATGATCTCTATCCATTAATTGCTCACAAAAGATGTATAAATTAGCTAAACATTAAGACTTTAACTGGAGTTTCATTAGTCATATACATATACATTAACCATTGTATATAGCTCTCTATGTATATATATATATATATATATATATATATATTATATATATATATATATAAATGTATATATTTATATGAATGTGTGGGTGTATAATACATACAAATATATATATATATATGTGCGTACACATTCGTGTATACGTTTCATATGTGT
>NC_043002.1:7530634-7540634 GCF_006345805.1 Octopus sinensis
TCTTTTATCCACTTATATCACCTAGACGTGAGGTTAGAGTTCACCTCGCAGCCTCGTGGTTCCAGGTTCTATCTCACTGAAAAGCACTTTTGGGAAAACGTTTACTGCCATAGTTTCGGATTAAATAGTACTTTCTTAGTAGAATTTTCTACGCAGAAATGAAACTTTGCAGCTATCCAGCAGTAATTAATATCAGCGTTTAATATATACCACAGCGAAAAAAAACTAACAAGAAAATTTTCTTTAATGCTTTACGAACAGAGTTCCTTGTAAGGATTAAATAACCCCTTGGCACTGTCATTCTCAGAGAAACTGTGAACCAGTGGTCAGTTCAATGGAACCTAACCAACAGTACTATTGTTCATTTACTGTCATATGAGATAAATACATGAAGTAGTTACTCGGAGTCACACCAAGTCTCTTAATTATCATTTGAACCTCCTGAAAAACCATTGTTTATTCCTTAGTATCGGAAGATTCTCTACGTAGGCAGTCGGCATACTAAAAATGGTAACGAAATCTCCCTCAAATTATACTACATAACCGTTTTGGAAAAGGATAATGGATATTATGCGCTGACAAAGTGTTCATGAGGGAAAAGAAAATACATTTGATCAAAAATCTGCCCAGTCAGAGCTACTTTGGAGCTAAAGAACAACAATAATAGCCACGAATTATTGTGACAGGGTTACATGGTTACTGCATTTCTTATATTGTAGCAGAGCTACTTTTAATAAACCATTTTTGGATGTTGAGTTCCCGATAAAGTAGTTGAGTTATTTTTCATAAAACAATATTGGATTATGGATTCCCATATTGTAGCAGGGACATCTTTGATAGTCCAATGCTTATAACAGCGGGTATCTTTATAGACCGACATTGGATACTAACCTTCGCATATTATAGATACGATATCTTTGATAGCACTTGAGGCAGTCAAGTTTAAACTTTATTACCATAGGCAACAGCATCCTTTTCAATTAATGCAATAAACTTTTTTTTTACGATAGTTTTTTTTTACTATCTAAAATTGGGTAAAAATCATTCCTAATCACATAAAATACTATTTTCGTTCTACAGTAGGGACTAAACCGAAAATTCGAGAGGGGAAAACTAGTTGATTACATCGACCCCAGTCGATTGACCCTGAAAAGGAAAAGTCAACAGGATTTGAACTCAGAACGTAAAGATTGAAAAACATTTTGGCTGCTGTGCTATTGTTTCTGCCAACTCGCCGTTTTTCATCACATGGAACCTTTATCATTCCGCCTCCAAGAAATAGCAGCCAAATATTATTTAATCATACTGTATCGCCTAGTAAATAGATGGGCATATTGGATAATGTGCTCTAAGGTTTCAGCTACTACGGTTACGACTAGAAGACCTTCGATCATAGCTCTATTCGTTCAAGGCTGACCTGAGGCTACACCACAACAACAATGTTGTTGATATTGCTCTTGTTGATGTGAAGATGATGTAGTGTTAATGGTGTTGATGTTGTGTTTATTGTTGTTTAACACATGGTCTATGTTGATCAGGTCGACCAATTATCAAGAGCGTTCTAACTGTAAATATCTTGTTTTGTATTATTGTATTATCTAGGACAACACTGTCGAATGCGTCCTTAAGTTTTTTTTCCTCATCATTATGCTTTTATGAGATTGATAAGTGACGAAATAAATTAATATTTCAACCAGAAAACCCTAGGTAGCTGTATTTCGCAAGGCACATAGATTTTATTATATCTTTACTTTCTTACCTGATCAAGTTCTATACTAATGTGTTGAAGCCATATCACACAGTATATACACAAGGTGGGTTGGGATAGTTCGTAGGCTGACTACGAAGAAGTGATGCGAGAGCTGTGAAATTGTGCATGCACTAATTTCAATTATTCTTATTAATAACTGCATTGTTTCTTTTCAGGTAACCGCACACCTGACTGTTCACAGAAGACTTAAAATTAACTAGTAGCAACTTCTCTTGAGTGTGGACAAAATTTGGCATCGTGGTCTTGTCAAGTACCCGCAGAAAACCGGTTTAGTTTCCAACGACATTCATGCCGACGTAGTTGCTATATTAGGGGATGACGTTCCAGCTTAATCAACAGTGCGAAAGTGAGTAGTAGAATTTAGGAGGAGGATAAGGGAGAGTCTTGAAGACGACCCAAGGTCTGGACATCCTCTAACTACCACAACCGAGAAAAACATTGATCGAGTTCACCACATGGTGATGGATGACAACTATAAATCAAATAGCCGTATGAGGCGGCGAACTGGCAGAAACGTTAGCACGCTAGACGAAATGTTTAGCGGTATTTCGTCTGCCGCTACGTTCTGAGTTCAAATTCCGCCGAGGTCGACTTTGCCTTTCATCATTTCGGGGTCGATTAAATAAGTACCAGTTACGCACTGGGGTCGATATATAATCAACTTAATCCGTTTGTCTGTCCTTGTTTGTCCTCTCTGTGTTTAGCCCCTTGTGGGTAGTAAAGAAATAGGTATTTCGTCTGTCGTTACGTTCTGAGTTCAAATTCCTCCGAGGTTGACTTTGCCTTTCATCCTCTCGGGGTCGATAAATAAAGTACCAGTTTCGCACTGGGTCGATGTAATCGACTTAATCCCTTTGTCTGTCCTTGTTTGTCCCCTCTATGTTTAGCCCCTTGTGGGTAGTAAAGAAATAGATAAATCAAATAGCCAATGCTATTAGCATATACCGTGAGAGAGTTGAGAATATTCTGCACAATAAACTTGGCATGCCGAAGGTTTATGCTTGGTGGGTGCCATTTCTTTTGACAGCAGATCAAAAGTGCACCAGGTTGATCAAATCATAAGAAGATCGGACATTGTATGAGACAGGACCAGCTGTTTTCTTGAGCATTTCCTAACCCAGGATGAGTGTTTGGTTCATCACTTTGAGCCAGAGAGAAAGAGAAAATTCATACAATGGAAACACCTCTCCGAACCTGCTTCAGAGGCGTTTCATCAACAAGGAAAACAATGGCCTCAGTTTTCTGAGATGGAGAAAGTATTGTGTTTATTGACAATTTTCAAAAGGTCTATAGTACTTTCCATCGATTACTGTGGTTTTGGACTGATTGATTACCATCCCTATTCTCCTGATGTGGCCCCATCTATCATCTATTCCTCATCATGAAAACACACTTGGCCGGGAATCAGTATCGCAGTGATGACGTCATATCTGCTGTTGACTCTTTTTAAGCAACAGGATGAAAGCTTCTTCACCAATGAGATCCAAGCACTGGAACACCGATGGAAGAAATGTGTGAACGACAAGGGTGGTGGGGGGCTACATTGAAAAATAAGCCTCATTTAGTTAGGTTCCATGGGAGTAACTTGGCCAGCCTATAAACTTTTCAACCGACTTTTGTGTGTGCACACATAGATGCATACATACATATATACATACATACACATGTATGGGTATATGTCTATGTGCTTGTCTGTGTGTATGTGTGTCTATGTGTGTGTGTGTTTGTGTGTATGTGTGCATATATATGTATATATAAATGCATATATATATATATATATATACTGAGAGAAAGAGAGAGAGAGAGAGAAAGAAAGAGAGAGAGAGAGTGAGCAAATGAAAAGGGATACGGAAATACAATTTATCTTAGTCACACTTCTGCAAACCTGCAAAATACTGACATACAGAATGCATAGAAACGAACGTTGTTTCAGTAAGAGTGTTTCGAACAAAACTGAAAATTCAAGAAATTTTTCTCTTGTCGTGATTTACAAAATAAACAACGTATTAATTTCAACAGCATATTAGTCAGATAAATCATTTATCATGTTGTAAAACATGGATGTACGCAATCACTATGTAATATTGATTGATCAAACGCAAAATCCATCACTGTTTCTTCATGGCTAAATGAATTAATTAATATGAGAAAAACGTGGACGAATTCATCTATATATTCATACAATTCGGCAAGAAGGGTCTTGTAAGGGGACATTCCAATATTAGAAAGAGTAAAGATAGCAGTTGGTTAAGATCATTTTTAAATTGGACGTATTAATTAGTCTGTATATTGAATCAATTGTCTGATCGAGAAATTAAACAGTATTTAAATCTGTATTATTGCACCGAGTAACATAAACCAACTGGAATTAGTATTTCAAGAGTAGCTTCAAAGAAAACCTTAATGAACAGAGACGGCAAAGAAGTAAGGAAAAGAAAGAAGAAAGATGGAAGGAAGAGGATGAGGAGGGGGATAATTTAAAAGGGTAAGAAAAATATGAGCAAGCTTCGATGAAAGAAAAAATAAATGTCTCATACAATTATAGGCGCAGGAGTGGCTGTGTGGTAAGTAGCTTGTCTACCAACCACATGGTTCCGGGTTCAGTCCCACTGCGTGGCATCTTGGGCAAGTGTCTTCTGCTATAGCCCCGGGCCGACCAATGCCTTGTGAGTGGATTTGGTAGACGGAAACTGAAAGAAGCCTGTCGTATATATGTATATATATGTATGTGTGTGTACGTGTGTTTGTGTGTCTGTGTTTCTCCCCCTAGCATTGCTTGACAACCGATGTTGGTGTGTTTACGTCCCCGTCACTTAATGGTTCGGCAAAAGAGACCGATAGAATAAGTACTGGGCTTACAAAGAATAAGTCCCGGGGTCGATTCGCTCGACTAAAGGCGGTGCTCCAGCATGGCCGCAGTCAAATGACTGAAACAAGTAAAAGAGAGTAAAAGAGAGAGAATCGAAGGGACCGAATGGAAGCTGTATAATTACTATAACGGAAGGCGGCGAGCTGGCAGAAACGTTAGCGCGCCGGGCGAAATGCTTAGCGGTATTTCGTCTGTCGTTACGTTCTGAGTTCAAATTCCGCCGAGGTCGACTTTGCCTTTCATCATCTCGGGGTCGATAAATAAAGAACCAGTTACGCACTGGGATCGATATAATCGACTTAATCCCTTTGTCTGTCCTTGTTTGCCCCCCCCCCTATGTTTAGCCCCTTGTAGGTAGTAAAGAAATAGGTATTTCGTCTGCTTATAGGTTTTGAGTTCAAATTCCGCCAAGGTCGACTTTGCCTTTCATCATTTCGGGGTCGATAAATTAAGTACCAGTTTCGCACTGGGTCGATGTAATCGACTTAATCCCTTTGTCTGTCCTTGTTTGTCCCCTCTATGTTTAGCCCCTTGTAGGTAGTAAAGAAATAGGTATTTCGTCTGTTTATAGGTTTTGAGTTCAAATTCCGCCGAGGTCGACTTTGCTTTTCATCCTCTCGGGGTCAATAAATAAAGTACCAGTTTCGCACTGGGTCGATGAAATCGACTTAATCCCCGTGTCTGTCCTTGTTTGTCCCTTCTATGTGTAGCCCCTTGTGGGTAGTAGAGAAATATATATAACTACTATAACGGGAGTCGGACAAATCAGAACACTATTGAAAAAATAGTGTTTAGAGACCCTATACGGGACGCCCCAAGCCATACATTTGATAACCGCTCAAGAATGCTTTGAATTACGATTAACGTATAGCAAATTCTCATTTGATTTACAGTAAAGTTGATAGTGAACAGTGTACATCTAACGTCACATCGAGAAAGTTTGTTACCTTATGGTTATTACCCACCAAAATATATTGTCCTAAGTCTTAAAAAGAATCTGAAGTTTTTTCTAATTCTACGTTGCTACATTCATGGAATGAGAAGAAAGCATCATCTCTGTCCTTAAGCAATACACTTGGTTTCATGGTGCTGTAGTCTAATCAGCTGAAGATTAGCACCAGGCAATATCTACCTGTCCTCACGTCTACACAGATACACAATTCAAGTTGCGAAAGTGTGGTGCAAGTAACGAGATCATACTCATAGTTGCTACATGTTCTCGTGTCTGGGAAAACGGTAAGTATAGAGAAGGGAGAGCTTGGAGATGATAGAGTAGATACGTTTATTTACTTAATAAGGATTCTAACAAAACAGTTTGGGTTTTTTTTTTTGCTTTAGAATTCGTCCAAGACAAATTCCAAAATGGCTGGTACTGTATTGTCTTGTAAGAGTAAGGGTTTTAATGCACACACACATTCATACCTACATACATTCATTCATTACATACATATTCATGCATACATACATACGAGCACAAATACACGCATACGCATATGCACACAAATCTATAATGCAATATATAACGAATATATATATATATATATATATATATATATATATAATATATATATATATATTATATATATATATATATATAATGTGATAGACGGCGGGCGCGAGAAAGAGAGAAAAAGTGAAAGCGGGAAAGAGAGTGTGTGTGTGTGTGTGTATGTGTGCGTGTAAGTATGTGTGTGTATGCATGCTATATCTTCGTCCAAACCGAAGGTCACTATGAATAGACTTTCGGACATAGTGTTACCACACTGACATCAGGGATATAAAAGCAGCATTTGTTAATGGATGTAATCCGTATCATTCATTTTCGAAAAGATTAATCTCGTGCTGTCATTCACAATCTCTGTCCCCTTTTCACATCCCATCTCATATATTTTACACCTTCCTCAATCAACTTATGGCTTTCTCTTAAAAACCTCTCAATAGAAACTAACGGAAAGACGCACAGATTGTACTTATAACTTGGCGGCGAAACTATTGTCAAGACGAACATTATATGACTAACTGGATGAGCTTGAAACTCGGAAGCACATGAGAAGGAGGCAGGAGAGTAAGAGAGAAGAGGGAAGAGAGAGAGGGAAGAAGGAGAGAGGGAGAGACTGTAGAGTTATAGGGTAAGGGTAAGGACGATATATGCTGGGCGAGTGTGGTCATTGGCCGTAACAAGTGCGCTTTTCTCCCTAAGAATTCTAATAGAAGGTTACAGATAATCTGCAGACACGATGAGAACATGCAAAGGTCATGCGTGTGGCATTATGTTACTGCAAAGATACGCCTTACACATACACACGCATAGACACACGCATACATACATGAGTAAACAGACACACACACTCATAGATATACCACAGAAAGTTATACTAACAATGAAGGACGGCCTCACACATACACATACAAACGCAAGCAAGCGCGCACACACACACACTCACACACACGCATACAAAGACTTATGGTTGTTTCTTTGACAGTGGGAAAAACATTATCTATCCTGAACTGTTACACCTTTTCATTTACCTCTCCCTCTCTCACACTCTCTTTCTCTCACTCTCTCTGTCACCCTCTCTTTCTTCGTTCTTTAAGTCTTTTTTGACAGGCGTAGGAGTGGCTGTGTGGTAAGTAGCTTGCTTACCAACCACATGGTTCCGGGTTCAGTTCCACTGCTTGGCACCTTGGGCAACTGTCTTCTACTATAGCCTCGGGCCGACCAAAGCCTTGTGAGTGGATTAGGTAGACGGAAACTGAAAGAAGCCCGTCGTAATATATATATATATATATATATATATATATATATATATATATATGTATGTATATATGTGTGTGTAGATATATGTGTGTCTGTGTTTGTCCCCCCAACATCGCTTGACAACCGAAGCTGGCGTGTTTACGTCCCCGTAACTTAGCGGTTCGGCAAAAGAGACCGATAGAATAAGTACTAGGCTTACAAAGAATAAGTCCTGCGGTCGATTTGCTCGACTAAAAGCGGTGCTCCAGCATGGCCACAGTCACATGACTGAAACAAGTAACAGATATATATGTATCTACAAGTGCATATGTCAGCATGCGTATGTGTATATGTGTCTGAATACACAACACACACACATACACACACACACACACACACACATGTATGTGTGTGTGCATTAGGAAATACGAAAATATCCTTTAAAAATATTTAAAAACTGTCGTGTTCCTATTTATGTTCATGTGTGTGAAACCTTTGTGAGTGTGCTTATACAAATACACACACACACACACACATCACACACACACACACACACACACACATATATATATATATATATATATATATATGAAGGTTACACACACACAAACATAACTGGGAACACGACAGTTTTTAAATATTTTAAAAATATTTTTTCACATTTCCTTATTAGAATTCTTTTCTCACTTCCTCATTATATCTCATAAAATTCCATAAATTAGAATTTCCCTAATTAGAATTTGATATGCAAATATGATATTTGGAAACTATTTTACACAAATATTAGGCACTCAAGACATAGAAGAAAGTCCTTCGTCTAACATTTAAGAACTATTAGACGTACATCAGACATACATTATGCATCCTTTCTTTCTGGTTGGTTATGGATACCTACGTGACCCCCTGACGTGGTTAGAAATAGCAGGCAATTTCTATCAGTTTCCATCCTATGATGGAGAAATAATGAAACGCATTTGATAATAGAATCATAGATTTATAATGCACAACGTTTGCCTCGTAGCTACTTGTCAGTAACGTTGTGATATCATTCCTAAGGAGTTGTTTCAGCGAACAAAGTAGATTTGGTTTAATTAATACGGAGTATGGAGGCCTGGATGGCCATAACTGGAATGCATTTGATTACATCTTCTAAGCTGGAGCCGACCAGGTTTTGAACAACAAGTATCTGCTAGCCATACTCGTTCAAAAATTAATCAATGAAGATACCCAGACGTAGTGCGCTAGGACCTGTTGAAGATAGAAGCGAAATCTTTCATAAATCCAACTCTACTTTGGCTGTAGGCGGTATTTCGGTTGATGTGGGTCCAAGATGCATTATTAACTGCCCAATTTGTGTTTGGAAGCACATGTATATTTTATTAATTTATGTAGACACATGTATATTTTGATATTCTAATCACATATACTGCGTGAAAGTGTTCATTAAACCTGTTGAAATCTCCGACATGACTACGTAAGTACCCATTCTTCTTGAAATAGGCATGATGAAGTGCAAAATGCACTTCTGTATATTCAAAGAGACAGCTACAACGCCTTTCATATAGACTGAGTTGATCGTATTTTACTTTTGGATAAAACAATAACATCTAACAGACTCTATGGTCCAATAATAACCTTACTGTTCCAAAAAAGTCTGAAATTTAGGAGCGAAAGAATGGGGTCAGTTAAAATGACCCCATTTATTTATTTTATCGAGCCAGAAAAGAACGGAATTCGAAAACATGTATGCTTTTTCTATAATTCTGACGAAGAGCTCCGCTCGAAATATGAAATCCTCTTTCTTTTCTTTCCTTTCCTGAGCGCCCAATAACACTGTACTTATTCCACATCCTCGCGTTGTTGATTTTTCTTGCTTGTTCATGTTTGGATTAACTATATATATATATAAACACACACACACACACACACACACAAAATAAGGTAATGGAGTTGATAAACTCCAAGCTATAAATGATTCATTGCTAGTAGAGTCTCGGAAGTAGTAATTGCCCAAATGAGATGTAATCCGCTAGCTATTCGTCATGCTAAGTATACCTTAATCAAATTTGACTAAGGTAACTTTGGCCTGACGAGTGGCTAGCGGATTAGCCCTCGTTTGCGCAATTACTACGTCTGAGGTTCTGCTAGCAGTGGATCATAATGTATCCTGGATATTATCAACTCTATTCCCTTATGCCAGATTTTAATTCTCGTACACAGCAATCCAAGCTGCTAACCACACGCTATAATACTTCTCAGATTATATCGAACTTCGATATTGGAAAAATTTACAACCTTCTACGTCAATAAACCACCTTTGTTCCCGAAAGTGTTTTTTTTTTACCTTCTACGGACTGCTCTAAGCTCACTAATTCTCTACAACTTAATCCTTGGATCTTACCTTCACACACACACACACACACACACACACACATATATATATAATATATATATATATATATATATATATATATATATATATATATATATATATATATATATATATATATTGCTGCTACTGCCATTTCGGCCACTGGTCATTTCCATAACTTTAGTCAACACATAAGACAGCTATTATGCTTCCGCCCCACAAAAAAACACCACGTGGATTCTGTTGAGACTA
>NC_043002.1:7545634-7555634 GCF_006345805.1 Octopus sinensis
GTCCTACGACAAGTAGGAGGCACAAGTCCGAACGAGGTTGTTTATGGAAGACCAGCAGTCGCTCATGCATACGAGCCCCCTTCACGCTACTCATGTTATCCAAGGGAAAGGCATAAGCCGAGACAGCTTGCACCAGTCACGTGATAACCCATTTCTACAGCTGAGTGTATTTGGGCAACGTGAAATAAAGTTTCCTGCTCAAGAACATATATGTATATATCTATATGCATATACATATATATATATACACATATACACACACACATATATATGTGCATATATATATATATATATATATATATATATATATATATATATATATATATATATGTGCATAGGTATACAGGTATGCATGTATGTATATATGTATATACATATAAACATATGGTCCCACAAACAACAAACACAAAGTCTTACCTTTCACTAAATATTTCCTATGAATTTCACTTCTTCAAAATGCTTCTGTGCATAACCTGACGAAGTATAACACTACAAATACAATGAATTACTCTAGAATATCTCTCACACACGTATCAGATATCAAACAGAATTCGATTCCTCTTCTCCGCAATTCCCAGAGAGATCTTATTTATCAAGAATCTCAAAGTTTGCAGTGGAGTAGTTATCTGCCTTTTGTCTTATTGTTTCTTTTTAATTTTTTTCTCCTGCAGGTGTCTCTCTACATCAGTATCTCGCCCTGTCCTAATTGAGAGAAAAGCAGAAGAACCGTTCTAACGTTGAAAGAAATATTTTAACTGAATTCTAACAAGAAATGACATTTTGTCTGTGACGTGACAAAGAATTTATTTTTTTTTTATCTGATAGTGAATGAAAAAGATATATATATAAATATGTGTAGAGTAGATTTATAGCCTAGGTAATTTGCAAAAAAAGAAAATCGATGCTTTCTTATGCAACAATGTTGTAGAATTTGATTAATTAAAATACGAGAATATTTTGATTTATTAAAATTATCTCCCTTCACATTTTGACGATAGTCCTAATTTATTATACCCTTATCAAAATAGGCATATATATATGTATATATACACGCATATATGCATGTATGTATATGTATGTATGTATGTACCGCTGAATCCTTGGCATCATGCTTTTATTTTGATCAATTTATATGTATGTATGTATAGATAGATGCATACATGCATACATATATGTATATACACACACATACAAACCAACATATATATATATATACTTATATACATATGCATAAATAGTAAATATTCATATGTATATCAGCACAAGTACACACGCATATATATCCTTATATATATATATAATATATATATATATATATATATGCGTGTGTGTGTGTGTATCCGTGTGTATATGCAAATCAATCAAACTCTACTTGACTTTTTAAATCATTATTCAGTTAATATTTTTTTTTTTTATATATAATTAAAACAACCCCCCTCTCCCTCTCTGTCTCTCTCTCTCTCTCTCTCTCCTCCGAAATATGTGTATGAATGTATATAATGTATTATCATCATGGTGACTATTTTGTATTTGGTCTTTTGTACTTTAATAATATTATATGTGTTTGTCCTCATTAAAAATCAAAATCTTTTGTATTCTTAGCAAAGAAAATACTATGAAAAGGTAATTAAACATTTGCTCCCCTCACTACGACGGGAGTACACTTGCACCTGAAATACAAAAAGAAAAAATATAACAAATAAATAAATAAATAATCATTACCACAACGGTTGGCTTTCATGGTGGAACCAGTTAAGCGGCTGGCAAATTAACTACCCGATATTTAGTCACTTTCCGACGCTTTATGTTCAAATTTTGCCGCCGTCGAGATTTTAAACTTGGAATCGATAAAATAAGTAGAAACCAAGAATGGATGTTGAAATAAACGACTGATCCCCACCCACACACACGGAATGACCCCCACCCCCCAAAAATGACCCCCAACTCCACTCACTACTTTGCAATTTGTCCTCATGTCGATATTGTCTCAAAGCAAAAAAAATTATTATCATTTTTTGTTTCTTTATTGCCCACAAGGGGCTAAAGATAGAGGGGACAAACAAGGACAGACAAACGGATTAAGTCGATTACATCGACTCTAGTGCGAAACTGGTACTTTATTTATCGACCCCGAAAGGATGAAAGGCAAAGACGACCTCGGCGGAATTTGAACTCAGAACGTAACGGCAGACGAAATACGGCTGCGCATTTCGCCCGGCGTGCTAACGTTTCTGCCAGCTCGCCGCCTTATTATTATTATTATTATCATTAAAAAGTCGGCGAGTTGGCAGAATCTTTAGCACGTCGGGCAAAAATGCTTAGTAAGATTTCGTCTGTCTATAGGTTCTGAGTTCAAATTCCGCCGTGGTCGACTTCGCCTTTCATCCTTTCGGGGTTGATAAAATAACCGACTGGCACCCACTCTGCAAATTTCAGGTTTTGTAGCAGAATTATTAGCATTCTTTACGTTCTTAATCCAAATTTCTTTCAGATCGACATTGTACTGAAGTCCACAATATCCCTCTCTAAAACTGCTGACCTTGTGCCAAAATTTGAAAACTTTCTCGTTGTCATTAGGACACCCGATTAGCAGAATCATTAGGACCAAGTTCTGAGTTCAAATCCCGTAGAAGTCAACTTTGTTTTTCACCTTTCTATGGTTGATAACTTACATAAAGTACAAAAATTTGTTTAATCGATTAAACCCCTCCCTTCAAATTGTGAACTTTGATGCCTAAATCAGAAATTATTAAGCTGATGGACTGATAAAATCATTAGGGCCCAGGTCTAAACGTCTTCTGAGATTTCTTTTGACGCTTTATATTGTGATGAAATTCCGCCGAGGTCAACTTCATTGTTCATCCTTTCAGGATCAATAAAATAAAGTACCAGTAAAGCATTGAGGTCGGTTGTATCGACTAACCTCTTCCACAACACTTCAAACCTTGCCTATAGGTAAAACAATTCACAAAATTCTTGTAATAGACAGGAGAATTAGTAGACCACGGAAGAAAAATACTTAGAAATTGTAACTTGTATTTCTCTGAGGTGCTGAGTTCAAATTTCGCCTGAACTAGTTTTGTACTCTCATACTTCTGGTATCGATTGAATATATAGCAGTTAAAGTGTAGATCTCGTTGATTTAAACCAACACTGTGTTACATACTTTTATTTGTTTTATAGAGTGGATATACTCTTCTTTGCGACTGTGGGTGCTGCCGCTACAACGCTGAGCAGTCGGCAGACATAGGAACATCATCTATGTAATCAATTAAGCCTGTGAGTGCGCTCAACAGCACCAGATGAGAGAGATCTACATGAAAGAAATGACGTGGTATGGGGTGAGGATTGGCAAGGAAGCGCTTGAAAACAATACTGTCATGCGATATTTCGATTGAAAATCAATAGCCGTGGCTCAACCGTGCACTCCTTCGCGTAAACAGCATGCGACCATTGTGGGGACAACTCAGTTCCCAAACGAAAACAATTTTGCATGCAGCGTCGGGGTACGCAAGGTCACATTAAGGACACGGCCTCTAACAAAAGTGGTTGGGTCACGGGATGTTGGGTTGCTGACGTGGTTGAAAATCAATAGTCGTGGCTCAACCGTGCACTCCTTCGCGTAAACAGCATGCGACCATTGTGGGGACAACTCAGCTCCCAAACGAAAACAATTTTGCATGCAGTGTCGGGGTACGCAAAGTCACATTAAGGACACGGCCTCTAACAAACGTGGTTGGGTCACGGGACGTTGGGTTGCTGACGTGGTTGAAAATCAATAGTCGTAGCTCAACCGTGCACTCCTTCGCATAAACAGCGTACGACCATTGTGAGGACAACTCAGCACCCAAGCAAAAACATTTCTGCATGTTGCATCCGGGTACGCAAGATCACATTAAGGACATTGTCTCTAACTAACGTGGTTGGGTCTTAGACACCATAAATTAGTAGATTAATGTACATGCGATATTTCGGTTTGTAATCAATAGCTGAAGAATATTTGTATGGGCTTCGACTATGCTTAGAAAGAAAGAAGACTTTGATACTAAAGCTAAAAGAAAATAGTTGAATAGTTGTTCGGGATTCAACATATTTTAGTATATTTTTCATGATAAACATACTGCGTTCTAATCGGTTTTTATTCGAAGAAATCGCTACCTATGACTCTACGGGAACAGGCTATTATTGCTACCACTGAGACAACGCAGTTTGAAGTCTACATTGGTTCATCCATTTAATACAACCTACTTATATCATTTCAGTAGCTAGCCCAAGAAAGGGAGTTTTGTACCCCCAGGAGTCCCATTTACTCATTATGTGAAAACTTTTAAGAGTCTAAAATCACCTCTGGAATATAAGTAATGTATGTTCCCAGCTTGGAGAAAATCAGCTGGAAACTTCAGAAGTTCTGTGGGTTTACAAACACACAGGGACACAGACACAGACAGACAGACACACACACACACACAACACACACACACACACACACACAACACACACACACACACATGTAAGTGTTCGGTACATTTAAAACCAGTTTTTCTCAATATTCTGATATTTCTAACTCGCTTGAAAATGTCGCGGGATAACCTACATTCCATACGCAACACCATGGTTCAAAACCTCTGATTTAAGTAACATTCACAGCTTTTCTTTTGTGTCCTTTAATTCTTCTTTTGTCAAATTCCTGATTCTTATCCTAGCTTCTGATTTAAACGATTAGACTAAAAGTACACTCATTTATGCTTTTTAGCACATTTTCCTTTCTTCTTTTTGTCTGTTGTTGGTATAGTGAATTGTTATTGACATAGTGAATTTCATCTGTCAAATGCGTCAATCAACCACTTTAAGAAATTACACTTCGCTCTATATCCGTTCAAAACTATCTCTTTTCTCATCTGTATGAATGCACTAATAAATTTGACTGCTTGATGAGTATGTAGGGTGTTCATGATTTGAATGTGACGTGTGTTTGTATGAATATCGTCGTGGCCTATGTGTCAAATAAATTTTCCATTCTGTATTGCATATGTGTTTACAATGAAGATGATCTTTTACATTTTACTGCGGCCATGCTGGGGCACCGCCGTGGACGGTTTAGTTCAGTGATTCACGACCTTTTTTTACTTTTGGACCCTTTTGATTACTATTTTATTCCAGTAAAACCCCATAGCCATTCGATGTTTAAAACCTAGTTTTATAGATATTTCTTTCAAAATTCCTATTTTCTTTATTCCCTTATATAGGCTGAACCAGGTAAAGCGTCAGAGAAAGAAACTTAGCTGTTTCTTGCAATAAAAACATCTATTTAAGGTTTTTTCACAGACCCTTAACATAGTACCGTGTGTCCCCAATTTACTATTTTGCTTGTCTGGACCCTGCAAAATTTTGTATGGACCGCAAAGGGTCATATGGACTACTGTTGATGACTACTGGTTTAGACGAATGAATCGACCCCAGTAACTATTCTTAAACCCTGTTACTCATGATAAAGGTATATTATGCCGAACAACTAAGTTAAAGCGATGTAACCAACACCAGCTATCAAACAGTGGTGAGGAACAAACAAGGACACACACACACACACACACACCACACACACACAACACGTTGTTTCAGTTTCCATCTGCCAAATCGACTCACAAGAGTTTGGGCGGCGCGGAGCATTGCAGAAGACAAACAAACGGCCATACTGTGGTTCTAAATTCGGAACAATGCAGTTGGGAAACAAGCTTCTTACCGCACAGCCACATCGGCGGCCAAAGCCACACCTGCACCTACGTATTCAAACGATGTATGGAAATGTCAGTGATGATTCGATCAATACGAGTGAAAACATGGGTGAAGAATCCTGTCAATTGGTCATTAAAATCATTGCCCAGCCTCTCAATACCCTGGTTCGCATTGCACTGTCCCCATAAATTTCTATATCAAAAAACTCTCTCTCTCTGTATATAAATATAGTTAGGTAGAGAGAGAGAGAGAGAGAGAGAGAGAGAGAGAGAGGAGAGAGAGAGAGAGAGGGAGAGATTTCACTTTGGTATAATGATATTAATTACCCACTCTTTGAACTCGATATTCATATGATGTAGGCCCCAGAATAAAGCGTTAGGTAAGTACAGAGCGTATTATACAACACGCACACATGTATATATGTATATATATATTTACATATATGTATGTATATATATACATATACATATATATATATACATACATGCACACGCATACACATACACACACACACACGTATATATATATACATATATATATATACACACACACACACACACACACACATATATATATATATAATTAATTGAGGGAATATTATTCCTAACTTACAGGGAAAAATTCAATTTAGAAATACTAAATAAAATTTCACAAAATATAATATATATATAAAAATTGGTAAAAACCACCTTTTATCAATTCAAAATGAACAATTAAATTACACCATCTAGAAAATTACATATAATTACGAAATATATACGTTTTTATTATTATTTTTCAATTTACTTAATCATCGGTATATTATTGTTACTTTATTTTTAATATTTCTATTATATACATATACATGTATATATATATATACATACATACATATATATATGTATATATATGTATATATATATATATATATATATATATATATATATATATATATATACATACATATATATACATGCATATATACATATGCGTGTATGTGTGTATATTTGCAAATATATATATATACACATGTAGTCAAATAATAGTTTATATATACATATGTGTATATTGATATTGGTAAATATGAGTGTGTGTATGTAAGTATGCATGCATGTATGTATACATGTATGCATCTATGTATGTATGTGAAATGTATATATGTATATAAGCAAATGAAATAACTCTGTGAGCCAGCCTTACGTTTCTGTGTATGTGTGTAAAGATATACTCTCACACATGCAACAAACATATACAAGATTGCGTACGTGTGCGCCTAGGGGTCTCAACGGGTTTATGTGTGCATGAGCATATGCGAATCTGTGTATGAATTTGTGTGTGTGTGTGTTGTATGCATGTTTATGTATAGTTGTGTTTGTGTGTTTGTGTGTGTGTCTGTGTATGCATGAGTAACTTTACGTATTCTTATTCATCGCCCAGGTTCTCCGCCCACGTCACAGTATACTCATTGTTATATGATTTAACCGGCAGCCCCTGTCGAGAAGCCAGTCTGTCGCGGTAAGTCATAATGCGTATGCGTGCGCCTGGGCGCGTGTGTACGTGTATAAGTGTGTGTGTAAGTGTACTTGACTGATGTCTTTATGTGTGTATGTTTGTGTTCATGATCGAATGTGTGCTTCTATTTTCTTTTGACTAATTATCGATGCGCACGCACACACACACAACACACACACACACACACACACACACACACTCTCTCTCTCTCTTTCTCTCTCACACACACACACACACATATTTATATATGGATTCAGGATTGCATGCACACACGCACATGCACATTAACACAAATAAACCAATCATGCAAATACACACACGTGTGTATAGATGTATGCGCGTATGTGTATATCTCTCCCTGTGTGTATGTGAATAAATGAACGCAAACCGAGGAAGAACGAAAGAGATAGATAGATAGATAGATAGATAGAGATAGATAGATAGATAGATAGATAGATAGATAGATAGATAGATAGATAGATAGATAATGTTTCTTTATTAGCCACACAGGGCTGCACACAGACGGGGCAGATTACAAAGTAGAGCTTTTCTTTTTGGGGGAGATAAAGGCGGGGTAGATTTTCGATCAAAAGGGATCGTAAAAGGGAAAGCAGAAAGAAGAAAGAAAAAAAAAGAAAAAGAAAAAGAAAAAAGAAAAAGGAAAAGAAACAAAAAAATTAAAATTAAAAAGAAAGAAAAAAACGATCAATATGGATCGTGTATTACAGTGTCAGGATGTAAGGTGTAAAGGGGAAGCAGATAAGGTTTATCCATGGGAAGAAAAGCCTACGGAAAAGACCACGGTAACCTCGGATAGATAGATAGATAGATAGATAGATAGATAGATAGATAGATAGATAGATAGATAGATAGATAGATAGATAGATAGATAGATAGATAGATAGATAGATAGATAGATAGATAGATAGATAGATAGATAAATAGATAGATAGATAGATAGGGTGAATGTGAAATGAAAAAGGGAAAAGTGTATGACAAAAAGGAATTACTGAATAACAAGTTAAATTGATAGATGGGGTGAGCTTTGAGAGAAAGGGTTGGCTGTTATTTCTAGCGGATAGCGTGAGTGGGCAAATGTTGATACCTCTGTGTATAAGGATAAATAAACGTGAGAATATTTTGCAACAGCCCTTTATAGGGTTCTTGTTTTCAAATTCTACCAAAGTTAGAATGCCAAACGGGATGGATACCCCGCGTGATATCATCTGTTTTTTTATAGTCTGAGTTCAAATCCTGCAGTGATTAAACAACCACAATAATGAAAAGAACTGGAACCCTATCATATATGGACACTTATATATATCTAAACACAGAGGGGACAAACAAGAACAGACAAACGGATTAAGTCGAGTATATCGACCCCAATGCGTAACTGGTGCTTAATTTATCGACCCCGAAAGGATGAAACCAAAGTCGACCTCGGCGGAATTTGAACTCACAATGTAACGACAGACGAAATACGGCTACGCATTTCGCCCGGAGTGCTAACGTCTCTGCCAGCTCGCCAAGTGATGGATGGTGAGACAGCGACCAGCGTGATGATAATGATGATGCTAGCGATACATCAGTTGTCAGTGATCTAGTGACGTTTCTGAGCCCCTGCTTAGAACGGGGAACTGTAAATCCTCATGAATTGAACCATCGAAAATTCGATGACTCCGCTTACATATAATAAACTCCCTGATTAGGGTCCAGCATACGAACCAACAACACGGGCAAATGATAGAGCTTCTTGGTTTTTGTTCAAGATGTTAATAGTACTAGCAATCAAACGTTCAGCAACATACACACACAAGCACAGTTATCTCATATATATATATCACCTTGGTCACCTTGACCGGCCAGTCCGTCGGGCGTCCATTTGACACCGCTTGTCACAGCACGCTGTCCACTCCTCTCTGGATCGCGGTTTCTCATCCACGTGATCCCAATCGTCCTCCTGAAATCGTAACACCACCGTAGTGGAGGCCTTCCGAGTGGTCGTTTCTCATCTCGCGTGGGTACTACTCGACAACTGCGCGGGTCCACCGATTATCGGTGAGCCGGGCGACGTGTCCAGCCCATCTAAACTTGCTGCGTATATATTCTGCGATGACATCCCTCACGCCGGACTTCACTCTGATGACCTCGCTACTGATGTGCTCTCTCAACGAGATTCCAAGCATTGACCTTTCCATGGCTCTTTGAGCCGTTACCAGTCTCTGCTCTTCTCTATATATATAATTGCTGTTGAAAGCTATTCAATTAATGATGTTAATAATTAAAAATGATTGATAGTAAATCCATTGCCTTAGTTGATACAAGGCGGTGGAAGAGATGAACTGACAGATATAAACAGATTTTAGGCTTTATAGTAAAGTGCTTTACAATATGTCGGTTCAAATCCTGAAGGACGTGTAAATCTCAATTGAATGGCTAAAATAATTATCCTGATTTTATTCAACATGTCCCCCTCTCAGATTCATACACTTGTTGCAGCGGTCCTTCAGTTTTTCTATGCCTCGTGAAAGAACTCGAAAGGTTGGGCCTCCAACCAGGCTTTTCGCGATACCCTTAAAACCAGAAACTCTTCAGCACCCCTTGTATTATCAAACGCATTCTAACCGTGGCTATTCCATCTTTTCCTTCCTGCAGAGGAGCCGTGACCATATTATCCAACGTGTCGGTTGTTTTAGTAGAAAGTGGGTGTATTTTGAAGGAGACTTCACAGCATTTTCTTGCAGGTAAAGTGATGCGTTAGAATCTACAGTGATAG
>NC_043002.1:7560634-7563134 GCF_006345805.1 Octopus sinensis
TGATAACGTGGGAGTAGGGCGAATTGATGTAACGAAGGAAAACTGAGGAATGCGTTGAACAAAGTTGTGCATGCGATAGAAGAGGCAGATAGTAAAAGACAGGGTCCGTAACGGAATGGTTATTGATGCTTTTTAGCCCCAGGTCAGTTTCACTTGAATAAAGCTATTCTGGAAACTGTTCTGCCAATGACAATCTTCTTTCTTTTTCATTTTCTTCGAATATCTTTTGTCTTCTTTTTTTTTTTGATCTTATACTCGGTTCACTCATTAAACTGCGGCCATGCTGGAGCACCATCTCGAAAACTTTTTAGCCGAATGAATCGACCCAGTAAATATTTTTTTATCTTTTAAGCCTGGTACTTATCCTATCGGTATCTTTTGCCGAACCGTTAAGTTAAGGGGATGTAGACAACCCAACACCAGCTGTCAAGCGGTTGTGGTGGACAAACACAGACAGAACACACACACACATGTATATATATATATATATATACACACACACACATGTATATATATATATATATATATATATATATATATATATATATATATATATATATATATATATATATATATATATGGGGATGAAATTACATGCATATATACGTAAATATGTGTGTGTGTGTGTGTATGTGTTTGCGTGTATTTATATGTATAATATATATTTAAGCATACACCTGTGTGTATATGGGGATGAAGTTGCTTGCATATAAACGTGGAGTAGTTGAAAAAGGGACAACTGAAGAAGGGGAATATTTTTTATATTGCATGTCTCGTTTCTCTGTTTGCTTTTTTTTTCGTTGTCCGAAAATATGTTTTCGTTTCTCATTGTGTTCAACGTTTTTTTGATGCCCTGTACACATATATGCATGTATATATATACATATAGATGTAGGTATGTACATATATGTATATATGCATATATTTATATATCATTTATATCATTATATAATATATGTGTGTCTGTGAGTGTATGTTTGTGTGCGTGTGTGAATGGATATGTTTATGAGTATGTGAATGTACATATATGTTTGTGTGTGTATGGGCATGTACATATACATGTTTGTGTGAGTGTGTAGGTATGTAGACGTTATGAACGCAGGAGGTTTTTATGTCTATGTATTGTGAGAATATGGTTGCGTATATTTTTTATCTTTTATATTTTTCCTAAAAATTAGAGCAACTTCCCTTTTATTCAAAATTTTTCATAGCGTCTATTGCAATTAATAGTCGATGAGAATGCATCGTAGCTCTTAGGTCCGGCATTTGAAACTCTGAGTCCTTTTACGACAACTTACTGATTGTCCTAAACTCTACATATATGAATTCCCCTATTCAACTAATATCGAGGTCACACTCATTTGTTGTCATTTATTATTATTATTATTATTATTATTATTATTATTATTATTATTATTATTATTATTATTATTATTATTATTATTATATATGACGGTCTTCTTTCAGCTTCCGTCTACCAATTCCAATCACAAGGCTTTGTTCGGCCCGAGGCTGTTGTAGAAGACACTTGCCCAAGGTGCTACGCAGTAGGATTGAACCCTGAATCATGTGGTTGGGAAGCAGACGTCTTACAACACAGCCACACTTGCATCGATTATGTTCATTTTAAAAAGGCGATTGTGAGTGAAATTTGACTGCTACGTCCTGCAGCTTTAGAGAGCACGTATTGTAATGATTATAATGGAGCGTATAGGTTTGAGCTCGGCAAAGTACCAGTGACGCACTGAGGTCGATGTAATCGACTTAATCCGTTTTTCTGTACTTGTTTGTCCCCTCTATGTTTAGCCCCTCGTGGGCAATAAAGAAATAGGTATTGGTTAGATTCCCCACCTCAAGATTGGTGGCCTTGTACCTGAATAAGAAATCATTGTTGTGTGCTTGTTCATTGAATTACTTTACAATCGATCAAATAGACTTCCGGTATGTTTCTGCGTGTAACAGTAATACGGCTCGAGATATAAGAACGATAATCGCCCAAAGCTACCAGCGGTTCTTATATCACGGCTTATCAGGCAAAAGTTTCGTGGTGCTAAAAGTCATGATGGCAAATGCGTAAACCACAAAAATGGCGATTTAGCGGGATGAGCTGAAAGAAGCTTTCTTCTTTGCACGTCTCGTTTCTATCGATGGCCATTTCTATCGATAGCCATTGATTTTTTTTACTTTTCGGCTTGTATGTGTGCGTGTATGTGTGTATGTGCGTGTGTGTGTGTGTGTGTGTGTGTGTGTGTGTGGGTGTGAGTGTGTGTGACAGAGAGATAGACAGGATGGATGATGTAGGTGGGTATGAATGCATGTATATACATATATGTAAGTATAAATATATATACATATATATATATATATATATGAATATATATGCATATAGCTGTATATATGAATATATATGCATATATATATATTATATATATATATATATATATATATGAATATATATGCATATAGCTGTATATATATATATATAATATATATATATATA
>NC_043002.1:7568134-7578134 GCF_006345805.1 Octopus sinensis
GACAACGGCAACAACAACTACACCATTATCCTAATCGTAGCCCCAGTTATCACCGGTTTCGATCCTGCTTGTATCCTCGACCAAAGCAACAGGATGATTTCCAAACCATGTGAGTGAAATCGACGGATATCAATAATACTGATTATAACCATGTCGGCGGCGACGACGACGATGCTGCTGCTGATGATGATGATGTTTAAAACTAGCTCAAACTTAATTGAATAGATCGAGGACTAAGCTGTGATTTTGATTGTTATTGAAAACCCATATTCTTATTTCCGATTCTGTAACGTATATACTTTTGCTAGTGTAAGAATCATTTAGAGTATCGGACAACATGCTTTGCGGTATTGTTTCGACTCTCTAAGGCGGCGAGCTGGCAGAAACGTTAGCACGCCGGGCGAAATGCTTGGCAGTATTTCGTCTGCCGCTACGTTCTGAGTTCAAATTCCGCCGAGGTCGACTTTGCCTTTCATCCTCTCAGGGTCGATAAATTAAGTACCAGTTACGCACTGGGGTCGATGTAATCGACTTAATCCGTTTGTCTGTCCTTGTTTGTCCCCTCTGTTTTTAGCTCCTTGTGGGTAGTAAAGAAATAGGGGAAGTTAGGAGAAGTGAAAAGCAATTAAGAACAAAACAAAAAGAGGTGAAACCTCCTTTGATTTATTCAGTTACAGTATTTCATCGCCCTCCTTTACCTTCATAACTAACGGTGTGACCCTGTTGTTTGTCCTTCTATATTATACTATAACCATGTTGCCTCAGATGCACCAGCACAGGATACCGTACACTTGTCTAAAATAATAAAGTAAAAAAATGAATAACAGTTTTAATGTAGCGTAATGAAAAATGTCGAGTGCCGTGTCCTGAAGTATGGCAATGTTATACGATGCAGTGAAACATGTATGATAGTGTAGTGTTATATTAAAAGGCGGCGAGCTGGCAGAAACGTTAGCACGCCGGGCGAAAAGCGTAGCCGTATTTCGTCTGCCATTACGTTCTGAGTTCAAATTCCGCCGAGGTCGACTTTGCCTTTCATCCTTTCGGGGTCGATAAATTAAGTACCAGTTACGCACTGGAGTCGATGTAATCGACTTAATCCATTTGTCTGTCCTTGTTTGTCCCTTCTGTGTTTAGCCCCTTGTGGGTAGTAAAGAAACAGATAGTGCAGTGTTATATGAGGAAGTAACAATGACAGCGTAGTGTAATGACGTGTGACAAGGTTCTTACGGTTTCGGCTCAGGACAGCCCAGATCGAAGGGATCCACGATCAAAAACGTTGCCATCTTTTACCGTTCTAATGCTTTGTATGTTTCTTACATTTCTGACTACAATGTCCAGTGTGTCCTTTCTACATTTTAAGGGAGTTGGGTGTGATTTAAGAGAGATTTGGTTTCATGCAGAAGTATTCCATTCTAACGCAGTAGAGCATAATACAGCATAGTACAGTATCGAACAGTGTGAAGAGTGTGTAATGTAAAGCTTGGAATGGTTCCAATATTGACATACTTGAAGTGGACATTAGCTGATAACTCAAAGCTGCAACATAAAACTGATATTTCAATATTGTTTTCCTTCTGATTAGACACAAAGGCAACTTCCATTAATGAGTCACTAACTTCCATGGAGAGGAAGGTAAAAGCGGTTGAGACGTTTATCTTCTTTTTCGTTATTAGTGAACACTGTAGCGATCTAAATGAAGTGAGTTCACCGTAACCGGGATTGTAGCAGGTTGTGCATTTGGTTCGGAGTGAGCTTATTTTATATTATGCTACATTCGATGCTTTTCTGCACTGCACGGACTTAAGTCACACTCAAGGAATTTCTATAACTTTCTCTTTCCCATCTCACTCACTTACTATAGAAATACAAATGTACACGCACGCTCTCTTACACACGTACTAACATATTTATATCATGAACGGTAATAGGAATTTATAGGTTTGGTAGGGTGTTCATCTGGGACTTATCCACACTGCAACACTTAAAACTGTAACTTTAAGCATAGATAGAAAAAGAAAATTAAAACCGACCTGCTATGCTTAGCAATTGTGTATGTATGTAAATACATACATACATACTACATACATACATACATACATACATACATACATACATACATACATACATACATACATACATACATACATACATACACACACACATATATATATATATACACACACACATGCATCTATATCTATGTAACAGATGATGTATATATATATATATTTGTATGTGAGTGTTTGTGTGTCTGTGTCTGTGTCTGTGTCTGTGTCTGTGTGAATGTGTGTATGTACGTGCGAGTGTTATGGTGGTTAGTCGTTACGATATAAATGACAATAAATATTCATTGAGTAATCTACACCGATTACAAAGTCAAACATATTACGCATATGGGGTTCAGTTGCCCTTGAAATGTTACTTTTTGAAGCTTTTTGCACCTGTACGGTGATTGCAACAATTTCCGATTATTTCTCTTGGAGATTCTATATTCTCAACATAGTGCTATTTCTATACGCAAGAACATCTTTGACTGCATCGAAAGGAAAGCCTGATTGACAAAGACTCACCAATACATTCGAGCCTTAACCTCCACGCTTAATCGTCTTATGCTCTCATTTCCCGTGCATTTTCTTAAATGTGAGACTTTGGTAGATGAAAATGAATACTATTAATCCTCGAAGTATACATCCCTTGGCTTTGATTTCCAACACTTGCTTAACTGCGATTTCAAGACATAAGCAATAACTCAGAAAGCTGGTTTACGCTTGACAAACATCATGACAAAGTTTTCGATTCTAATCAGTGATTCTGCAAATGTTATTAAATACGTTTCCTTGTTGTTACTGCTTCTTTCAACCTCATTCATGATTGAGTAGACCATCACCGATAGCACTCGAGCCGTGGCCATCTTGCACTTTTCTTATGCATGGTTTATATTCAAGAGTAATTCTATCCAATGTAGCATTACTGTTGATTTTTAAGATGACAGGATGTGATATGAGGCGGGGAGCTGGCAGAAACGTTAGCACGCCGGGCGAAATGCGTAGCCGTATTTCGTCTGTCGTTACGTTCTGAGTTCAAATTCCGCCGAGGTTGACTTTGCCTTTCATCTTTTCGGGGGTCGATAAATTAAGTACTAGATACGCACTGGGGTCGATATAATCGACTTAATCCGTTTTTTCTGTCCTTGTTTGTCCTCTCTGTGTTTAGCCCCTTGTGGGTAGTAAAGAAATAGGATGTGATATGAGGTATATTTGGTAGCTTTTTTTAGCAGGTCAAACCACCATATTAGTATATCGCTGTAACGAAAATCAATATATTTGTAATTCTGGCGCAGATTTGGCGCAGCGGAGAGAGAATCTTACTAGATGATCGAATTGTGTATTCTTCGATGCGTCATGATATTTAGTTCAAATACAGATCGCAGACCAAATTAGCGATTGTTCCCACCGGAATCTATAAAAAAACTATTAACTCTGATATTCAAGAATTTATTTAATTAACAAACTAAACTTCTATCTTCGAAAGAGTGATTTTTAATGAGAACCAGTTTGGGCTTGAGAAGGAAAACATTTTCACTGAGTGTATTCCATTAGAGAAAAAGCCATATCGTTTGAAAGTACAAGCAATATGAAATATTACTGGCGCTGTGATGTTGTCTGATGTAGTGAGTTCTATAGCGGTTGACAGTGGTGGAATGAGCAGTGGTGTACTACAGGGAGTTCGTGATGTACTATTTGTATTTTGTTTTCAAAAGAAGCAGGAAAAAATGAGAGAAAAGAGGAGGAGGAAATAGAATAGATTGAGTGAGGAAAAGAGGAAAAGCGCTCGCGTACGCATGAGAGAATGAGAGACGTATAGAGAGTCCAGATACTCGAAGGTGATGTGGTGTGCAAACCATTTCTAACAAAGCTGGAGGTGAATCCTCTCGCAAAAGAATTATGGAAGAGAGTTAATATTGCTTTATTTGAGTACAATATATACAGGTACATATGCAGCTCTCTCACTCTCTTCCTCAATATCTATCTCTCTTTCTCTCTCTATGAGTATACATACGTGTATGTAAACTCATATATACACATATATACGAGTACACATGTTTACCCATTTACGCTATTGCTGCATTGTTGCATAGCACTTGGTTGTTCCTGACTCATTAAACCTATTTCTTTACTACCCACAAGGGGCTAAACACAGAGAGGAAAAACAAGGACAGACAAAGGGATTAAGTCGATTACATCGACCCCAGTGCGTAACTGGTACTTATTTAATTTCTATAAAGCTATCGTTGGCAGCCTGAGTCTATGTACATATATGTATTCAGTGAGATCAATGAGAAGAAATATAGAAATTAGGATCATATGACGAGTCATAATTAGATTATTTCAAATACACACATACACACATGCACATAAATTTTCATTACTTAACGTACCTAGCATATCTGTTTTCAAAAATGTCCTTAGATACTGAGATGATCAAGGGGGTTCAGAAAGCTTCAGTCGCGTTTGGAACACTCGAAAAAGTAGTTGGGTCAGATAGAGACTTGAAGCTATCCACCAAGCTTGCGTCATCATATACTTAATATACCCATTTCTTTACTACCCACAAGGGGCTAAACACAGAGGGGACAAACAAGGACAGACAAACGGATTAAGTCGATTACATCGACCCCAGAGCGTAACTGGTACTTAACTTATCGACCCCGAAAGGATGAAAGGCAAAGCCGACCTCGGCGGAATTTGAACTCAGAACGTAACGACAGACGGAATACCTATTTCTTTACTACCCGCAAGGGGCTAAACACAGATGGGACAAACAAGGACAAACAAACGGATTAAGTCGATTACATCGACCCCAGTGCGTAACAGGTACTTAATTTATCGATCCCGAAAAGATGAAAGGCAAAGCCGACCTCGGCGGATCTTGAACTCAGAACGTAACGGCAGACAAAATACGGCTACGCATTTCGCCCGGCGTGCTAACGTTTCTGCCAGCTCGCCGCCTTATATACTTAATATACCCATCGTAGACACGGGTACTATAATAACAAGAGATCAAAAAATTTGTGGAAGATCCTATCAGAAGTAATTAAGCATTGTATCAAGCATCAGTGGGATATTTCTTAAATCTGATAGAGAAGTGTTTGGAAAGGCGTACAGTTCCAGTATGGAAGCACAGCTCAGCATGAATTATATGCACTAGGCTTGGTTATGACGTTTCTGCGGTTACTCAGACAGAAAAAAATGAAACGGAAGAGAACAATTAAGTTTTAATTCTTTGATTTAATTCCTTGAAAAAACTAGGAATATCTTGTTTTTCCTGGGGAGGCTCACACGAACTCATATCAAGTATCTTGCAAGCCAAATACAAATACGAATTAGGAACATTAGGCGCAGGAGTGGCTGTGTGGTAAGTAGCTTGCTAACCAACCACATGGTTCCGGGTTCAGTCCCACTACGTGGCATCTTGGGCAAGTGTCTTCTGCTATAGCCCCGGGCCGACCAATGCCTTGTGAGTGGACTTGGTAGACGGAAACTGAAAGAAGCCTGTCGTATATATGTATATATATATATATATATATGTATGTGTGTGTTTGTGTGTCTGTGTTTGTCCCCCTTGCATTGCCTGACAACCGATGCTGGTGTGTTTACGTCCCCGTCACTTAGCGGTTCGGCAAAAGAGACCGATAGAATAAGTACTGGGCTTACAAAGAATAAGTCCTGGGGTCTATTTGCTCGACTAAAGGCGGTGCTGCAGCATGGCCGCAGTCAAATGACTGAAACGAGTAAAAGAGTAATGAATAAAACAAAATGAGTGGGGTCTGCAATCTGGAAGTATTGTCTACAGAGAGAAACAGAAATGTGCATCATGAACCAAAATGGCCGAAAATGCCAACATGTTGAGGATCTGTGTTGTAGAAGACCTAAAATCTACAAGTGATCTCAATTTGCAATGCTTGTAGTTGTAATAAAGCTTTCGAAAGCCAGGTTCCTTAACTGTGGAAGATCACAAACGGGAGACAAGCGCAAGACCTTTATACGAATGCACAACCACCAGCTAAACCCGAACAGTGTTCTCATTAGGCTCAGAGATGTATACATCTGATGTTGGGTCGGATATCCAATTTGGACGAATGCACAGAGGTGCCGCCCCTTTTGATGTCGCTACCCAAATTCCTTGCTATATTTGCCATAAAAATTAAATCTGAGTCTCTGTAGGCATCTAATAGTCCATATGGGAGAAGTTTTATTAGCATGATATGGTTAATTGATGGCAATAAGAAAGAAGTCACAGTGACCGAGTAGTCAACCAACGATACATACATGCAGAAGTACGTACGTATATACATACAAAGATGCATACATATACATATAAGCACTCATAAACACACGCGCACACACCCACTAACATATACTTACATAGATATATATGTATAAGAATACATATGTATATGTATATGTATAAATGAAAATATGTGCGCTATGATATATATATATATATATATATATATATATATATATATATATATATATATATATATATATAATATATATATATATATATCACCGTGGTCACCGTAACCGATCAGGCTACCAGATGTTGCTACACATCGCTGGTCACAATGTGCTTCGCATTGTTTTAGCCTTCAAATGACGCCACTACGCTGGCTAAGCGAGCAGGCCATATATATATATATATAAATATAATATTATATATATATATATATAATATATATATATATATGTGTGTGTGTGTGTGTGTGTGTGTGTGTAAATAATTGCGATTCAGTTGAATTAGGTACTCAAGTTAAAGCAACAAGTCAGTCCAGTATTATCTGCGCAGCCCGAAGTGAGGTGAATAAAATCAAAATAAGCAACAGGATGCTACTTGATATCCTGTTGCTTATTTTGATTATATATATATATATATATATATATATATATATATATATATACGCCATGATAGATCGTTAGCTACTAACGCATTTTTTTCTCTCCTTGTTTTTTTCTGTGTATCTTTCTGTCGAAGAGCGTAGGTTCGAAATGTAAAAGACTTTTTCTATTTCTAATCCTGAGCGCTATACTAATACATTTGTTTGTTTGTACTCCACCTGCCTTCGTCTTTTGTTTATTTTCGTAAACTTTCCCTTTATATATACATATATATATATATATTATATATATATATATATGTATATATGTTTATATATATATATATATATATATATATATATATATATATATGTATGTATGTATACATGTTTATATATATATATATATATATATAATATAATATATATATATATACATGTATGCGTGTGTCTGTATGCGTATGTGAGATTTTCCTCTCCCTTCTCAAGGGGTTAGCTTTTAATATAGAGTGAGTTGTAGCTGCTTTTTCTAACAGGTTGAGCGATTACTTCGGGGCTTCCCACTTGGCTTGAAAGTAAAATATTTATAGAATGTTACGCTTAAAAGTATTTCCAATGAAATAATTGCAATTACTTCTTAATGAAGGGATTACAAGTGATTTTAATCAAGTGGTTAAAATTACCTTTAATGAAGTAGTAAAAACTACTTTTAATGGTTAAAATTACATGAAGTGGTTAAAATTACATTAAACTTAATTTAATGGTTAAACTAGAAATGATTACCATCACAAACCTGAAGTTAATTATCAAGAGAGGAAAATACAGTAATAGAAGGAATCTGTTGAAAATATGGAAGAGATGGGATTAAGTTTTGAAATCAAATAATATACCCGTGATTTTGCTGAAATCTCCCTTAGGATCACCATAATACCTTGTTAGATTCGAACTCATTTATATTTGACCTTTTCTCACGGTCTATAAAACAATTAATCTCAGGGTTCAATGGATCTAACTGTTGACTGGTAACGTTATTGATCTGAGAAGTTTTACTTGTTGATGTTGCTGTTTGTTTGTTTGTGAGCGAAGCGGTCTTCGTCTTGGGAGAAGTCCGAAACGTGGTCCTTTGCTATTCGTAAGACCCGCAGAAGAGAAAGCAGGACAACCCCCGACACCAAGAGAGCATCGATGGATGGATGAATGCGCATCCAGGCTCAGCGGTTGCGTAGGAATTCGGGGGACAAGAAACAGGAAGAAAGAGTGAGAGGAATTTGGGGCGAAAGAGTACAACAGGGGTCGCCACTATCTACCCTGCCAGAGCCTCGTGAAGCTTTAGGTGTTTTCGATCAATAAACACACACAACGCCCGGTCTGGAAATCGAAACCGCGATCCTCCGACCGCTCTTCCGCTGCCCGAACCACTGGGTCATTGCGTCTCCACTGTGGTTGCTGTTGTTATTGGAGCATATATATGATGAAAAGCATTTCAGCAATGACAACCCCCATCATTAGAAGGCAGCGAAAAGGCTGAGCCGTTTCGAGCATCGGATAACTTGCTTTGTGGCATTCGCCCCTTCTCTCTACTCTCAACTTCGCTTTTCCGCCTTTTAGAGTCCATACCTAAAAATACCAGCATTTTACTGGGCCATTTCTTATCTCATCACCCTCTTTCATTCCACCTATCCGTCTGTGTCTCTTTCTGCGAGCAATCTGTTGTGGTGAGACCAGATGAAATATTGGTGTTGCCAGCTCTGAAAATGTCTAACGTATACTGCATGTTAGAATACACACCGCTAGAACTCCATCAAAAGTTCAAAAGACTAAGGTAATCTTATCTTCGTAGATTTATCGAAGAATATGTTGCCCGATGTATATTTTTCCTTTTAATCTATTTACAGAGAAGCTTTTTATTTTAAACAATTGCAGCGTAGAAGGTGTTTATAAGCCATTTAAGAAACACACAAAAACCGTTAGATTCACTTCAACATTTAAATTTAATTTGTCAAAATATTTTCGTCGCTTTGAGACCGCGACCTGTTCGCAGACAAAACTTCAACGGTTTTTGTATGTTTCTTAAATGGCTTATAATCACCTTCCACGCTGCAATTGTTTTCGTTCCAGCACACGATCTCAGATCAAGTCACTCGCTATGCAAGTACATCTCCTTTTCTATTTTATAATTCTAAAATTAATTGTAAGCAATAAATATTTCACATTGCATAATTTTTTTCAAATTTTGGGGATATTATATATTAATAGGTCAAACCATACGATGTATGATTTGAAGAATTGACTGTGAAATTTTAGCAGATGGAGTGGCTGCGTAGATGGTCTATTGTTGCCCCGGTAATTAACGTCTTAAGGTATAAAGATTTGCGTAAGGGTATTCAATTAGCAGAACTGCAATAGAGTAGGAAACAATGCTTTATATATTTAAAATTTTACCCACATGCAAAATAAGTTTGGAACATATAGTTAGGTCAAGGGTGTCACCATCACCATCATCATCGTTGTCGTCATTATCATCATCATCGCCATCATCGTCATCATCGTCAGCATCATCTTCCTCATCAAACTTATCATCTTCATCTTTGGCAGAATCGTTGGCACGCTGGGCAAAATGCTTAGCGGAATTGCGTCCGTCCTTACGTTCAAAATCCGCCAAGGTCGACTTTGCCTTTTATCCCTTCTGGGTCGATAAAAAAAATGCCAGTTGAACACTGGAGTTGATGTAATTGACTTAAACCCCGCCCCCACCAAAGTTGCTGGCCTTGTGCTAAAATCTGAAGCCATTATAATACTACTACTACTACTACTACTATACTACTACTACTACTACTACTACTACTACTACTACTACTAATAATAATAATAATAATAATAATAATAATAATAATAATTATTATTATTATTATTATTTATTATTATTATTATTATATTTTTACTTTTATTTTTATTATTATTATCATTATTCTTATTCTTATTTTTATTATTATCATTTTTAACAATATTTCGTCCGTTCCTCCATTCTGAGTTCAAATTCCGTCGATATCCACTTTGCCTTTCATCATTTCGGGGTCGATTAAATAAGTACCAGTTGAAAACTGGGGTCGATGTAATCGA
>NC_043002.1:7588247-7603247 GCF_006345805.1 Octopus sinensis
TATTATTTTTATTATTGGGTGAGAGAGCAGTGCATGCCATGAAGATATACAACCATATGTGCGCGACATGGTGATTTCATACCAAAATAAACAAAGCATTACTTTGCAGATGGAGTCCAGTTAGAATTTACTTCTGGTCGAGTAGTCAATCCCGCTCAAAAGGTTCCTGAATAAGGGTCGTCTAAGGATGTTGAACGAAACACTCATGTTTGCAAACGTGAATTATTTAAACCCCAAAGAATTCCTCTCAACACATAGATATGATGTTCCCTCGGTATTTCTGCCCTCGATCAGAGATGCATATATCGTCAGCCACTAAGGGACATATTCAACTGGTTAAGGTCAAACAACTGACAAGCAAAATTTGTTGTAGCCCATCTTTTATACCAAGACAAAGCAATGTACATGATAACACTTCCAATCAGTTAAGATCAGAAGCCATGACAGCCACTGCCTGGTACTGCATCAGGGCATTTGTTATTGTTATTGTTAAAAATATTATTTTTATTTTAGCGTCCTTTGTCTGAAATCTTTCATCATATATCCTGTGACTTCTTCAGCGACTCACCATACAACGTGTCTCTTCCTGTTCCGTTTAATCCCTTTTAGCGAAAAAAAAATAATAGACAAATGACCATCCCCAAATATAACAATATGTTTCAACACACGATTTCCCATCAGGAATCTTGCAAACACACACACACACACACACACACACACACACACACACACACACACACACACCACACACATATGTATATGATATCTGCGTTAATGACATGATTCCTGGCTATAAACAACACAAGAAAATATATCTGAAACTGGAGTTATTTATAAGTATTACAACATTCATAAATGGATAAAAATCAGATAAACACAATCGGTCAGGTACTCACTCTCATTTGTCTCGGAAGGTGGCGCCCGTACAGGATGTTGCTGAGGTGCTCCGGGTATCGTTGGTGCTTGTTGTTGATGCTGTTGACTTGGATGACTTGGAGACATCTGAGGCATCCTGCCAGCAGAAGATGGCCGTTGGTTTGGCCGAACTGTGGATATACAATACAAAATAATGTAGTAGTAATAGTCGTAGTAGTAGTAGTAGTAGTAGTAGTAGTAGTAGTAGCTGTAGTAGTAGTAGCAGCCCAGCTGCAGTAGTAGTAGTAGTAGTAGTAGTAGTAGCAGCAGCTGTAGTAGTAGTAGTAGTAGTAGTAGTAGCAGCAGCAGCTGTAGTAGTAGTAGTAGTAGTAGTAGTAGTAGTAGTAGTAGTAGTAGTAGTTTTCAATATTAGGCACAAAGGCCCATAATGCTACAAAAATCATATACAAAAGAGGGCTCTTATGTGTGTCTATTTAAGTGCCTCTCTCTTTGGTATAAAAGCAAATCCGTAAGTTTGAAGCTCTGTCTGAATCCTTAAGATTCTTTTTGTCCATATTCTCGTTAATTTCTGCTTTGTTCTTTTCCGTAAATTATTTGTGAGCCCGTTTGATTAGACTGTCGAGACAACTCCTATCATGAGGTGGGTAATTAACTCTTCCACCTACTACTGAGGCAGCCATCAGGCATTGCGCATAAATATTGCAAATAGTTATTTGTCAAAAATGTGTAAATATTCTTTTCTACTCTCGGCACAAGGCCCGAAATTTTTGGCGAGGAGGCCCAGTCGACTAGATCGACCCAAGTACGCAAATGGCACGTGATTTATCGACCCCGAAAGGATGAAAGGCGAAATAAAAATATACTCCTTTACTCTTTTACTCTTTTACTCTTTTACTTGTTTCAGTCATTTGACTGTGGCCATGATGGAGCACCGCCTTTTTAGTCGAGCAAATCGACCCCCAGGACTTATTCTTTGTAAGCCTAGTACTTATTCTATCGGTCTCTTTTGCTGTACCGCTAGATTACGGGGACGTAAACACACCAGCATCGGTTGTCAAGCGATGTTGGGGGGACAAACACAGACACACAAACATATACACACATATACATATATATACTCATACATATATACGACGGGCTTCTTTCAGTTTCCGTCTACCAAATCCACTCACAAGGCTTTGGTCGGCCCCAGGTTATAGTAGAAGCTCAAGGTGCCACAGAGTGGGACTGAACCCGGAACCATGTGGTTGATAAGCAAGCTACTTCCCACACAGCCACTCCTACGCCAAATATTACAAAATATATTTGTTCCAGAGATGACTGTATCAGTTTATGCTTTCAATCTATACCTCCCTTTTATTATATCAAATTTTCGTTTGTACTTAGTGCTGCTTCGTTCAACGTTATATTTTGGGGCCGTTTCTCGCTTCGTTAGAACAGGAAGCTATACTGAGCTCAAACATAAACAAACACGAATTCGGAAATAAATATCTGTACATTCTAAAGTCTCCGATTTGAAAAAAGAAAGAATTTCACCTAATTAAATTTCATAATGATCCAATTCTGTCGGAGCAGTCTAAAGACAGGTCTGTTCACACCAAAACGCAACAAAATCAAGAACAAGAGTAACAAGAAAGTTAGCTGTAGCAACAACAACAGCCTCGACGACAACAACAGGAGGCGCAATGACCCAGTAGTTAGGACAGCGGACTCGCGGTCGGAGGATCGCGGTTTCGATTCCCAGACCGAGCATTGTGTGTGTTTATTGAGCGAAAAACACCTAATACTCCACGAGGCTCCGGCAGGAAGTGGTGGCGACCCCTGTTGTACTCTTTAGGCCCCAACTTTCTCTCACTCTTTCTTCCCGTTTCTTGTGCCCGACTTCCTACGCAACCGCTTAGCCTGGATGCGCATTCATCCATCCCTCGATGCTCTCGGTGTCGGGGGTTGACCTGCTTTCTCTTCTGCGGGTCTTACGAATAGCAAAGGACCACGTTTCGGACTTCTCCTAAGAGGACGAAGACCGCTTCGCTCAACAGCAACAGTAGCAATGACAACAAGAACAATAACTATTACTACTACAGTAACAATAATAACAATAATAAAACAGGAATAACCAGAAGCAGTGTAAATATATGGATTTTATGAAGAAACAATTAATTATATTGTTTCTGGTTGCCCAGTCTTAGTTAAATGAGAATATACGCCTTAGCACTCCGTCGGTTACGACGATGAGGGTTCCGGTTGAACCGAATCAACGGAACAGCCTGCTCGTGAAATTAACGTGTAAGTGGCTGAGCACTCCACAGACACGTATACCCTTAACGTAGTTCTCGGGGATATTCAGCGTGACACAGAGAGTGACAAGGCCGGCCCCTTGAAATACAGGTACAACAGAAACAGGAAGTAAGAGTGAGAGAAAGTTGTGGTGAAAGAGTACAGCAGGGATCACCACCATCCCCTGCCGGAGCCTCGTGGAGCTTTTAGGTGTTTTCGCTCAATAAACACTCACAACGCCCGGTCTGGGAATCGAAACCGCGATCCTATGACCGCGAGTCCGCAGCCCTAACCACTGGGCCATTGCGCCTCCACAAATGAGAATATATAAACAGAGTGACAAGTGTTAGATTTTTCATAAAATGGGAATTATACCAACATAATGAAATAGCGACATATGACACATAATAGAAACATGCACCAGAAAATGTCACAGAAAATTAGAAAATTACCATACTCTTAGCCATGCCAATTCATAGTGAGATATAAAAAAAAATCAACCGGATATTATTGCTGAGGGACATTATTAAAGAAAGTGTATTCCGACCGATGGATGTAGCCAACCCAAGTGAAAGTAATGTATATCTAAAAGAAATGGAAAAATTATCCAACTATGAATATCTGGAAATGGGGATAGCCAGCATGTGAGGACTGAAAAGGGAAAAAAGAATCTCCATAATCAAAAATGCCTTGGTAATGATGAAAAAGTATGTAGACGAATGCATAGCTAATATCCAAGGGCTTACGTACACGACGACGAATGACTTCCATTATTTGTTCCGGTTCTCTCCGCTCTGAACTTCGTTTATGCTGAGTTCAACTTTGCATTTCATGCTTTCGGAGTCGATAAAATACCAATGCAAGCAGCTAATTGCTGAGATGTTAGAATGTAGGACGAAATGCTTTGGAGTTCCGGCTTCTGTTGTTTTGGCAACGTCTGCGATGACTCTGGCGCCAAGTTGTATCGGTCCTTGGTTTTACTTTGAGAACAGTCAATGGGGTAGGGATGGGAAAATTACATGTATGGGAAACTTCAAGTTTTCCCCTTCCTCAAGTACAAAACCTGCCCAAGCTTTTATCTTAATAGGAAATTTCCAGATAGACAGTGATCTCACAAGATATACGATTGGACCACACACACACAGAAACACACACATACACACACACACACATGAACGCACACACAGACATACACACACATGCACAGAAACCACAACACTGCTAGATACTGCACACATTTTATGTCATACTGCATGTACCAATGGCACTTACAGCTGCCTTAATAACGATTTTTTTCATTTATTTTCCGCAAGAGACCAGCTATTCATAGAAAAATTTTGATAATTACTGGAGATGTGGAGATATACACATACTCTTTTACTCTTTTATACTCTTTTACTTGTTTCAGTCATTTGACTGCGGCCATGCTGGAGCACCGCCTTTAGTCGAGCAAATCGACCCCGGGACTTATTCTTTGTAAGCCCAGTGCTTATTCTATCAGTCTCTTTTGCCGAACCGCTAAGTGACGGGGACGTAAACACACCAGCATCGGTTGCCAAGCAATGCTAGGGGGACAACACAGACACACAAACATATACACATACACTTACATATATATACATATATACGACAGGCTTCTTTCAGTTTCCGTCTACCAAATCCACTTACAAGGCATTGGTCGGCCCGGGGCTATAGCAGAAGACACTTGCCCAAGATGCCACGCAGTGGGACTGAACCCGGAACCATGTGGTTGGTTAGCAAGCTACTTACCACACAGCCAAGGTAGATCAAAAACGTAACGCAATAGTTTAAATATATGCATGTATGTGTAAATTCAAATACACAAAAAAGAAACGAACAGATAAAAGAAGCCCACTCGCGTAGGAGTGAAAAGTCGCTACTTCGATCAAGACACCTTACAGACCCGATCACTTTCTGCTCCTGATACAGGAAACTGGTGGCTATGGAAGGTGTCTATGAGCATCTTAACTGCCGAGTGTGATATCGTTGTCATTATGATAGAGTGACTACAGAAGGGTATAAATTTTTTGTAGCAATTTTATTTATTCAACAACCTTATTGTTCATATATTCCACAACACTGAAGCTCATCTCTTCTTCAATCACTACATTATTTCCCCCTTCATCCGTCATAGCATTCAAATAGATTAATAACTTGTGAATATAACGGGTCCAAAGAAACATGACGCAAAAGCACGCATCCAATTTGACGAGTATTTATTTTTCAATTCAATTTTTATTGGCTCAAAAAGCAAAAGCAAGGCCATGTAGGGGGACAGGGAGTTATGTATTGGGAGGGTTGTCATACAAAGAGTTCAGGCCATTTCTGGTAAAGAGAGACTTTGAACCGAGCGGTTTTCGGCATCTTCACCATCTTGTCCGGTAGCTTATTCCACGGATCCGCAACCCGGACGGAAAAAGCCCCTCTCCTTCGATTGAGATGAAATCGTCGTAGATAGAGCTTTTCGGAGTGACCCATACAGCAACTATTTAAAAACTCCAGAGTTCGTAAAAAATGACGCCAGTGACTGCTAATTTCAAATAGTAATAATGTTTTGTTTTGTTTTAGGATTGACATAAGGTTACATATCTGGATGCGCAGAGTAGAGACGTTTAAATCGAATCTTATATGAGCGATACTGACTACAGTAAAATGGATAGTTTCTCTAAAACTACACATAAGCATTAATAAAATGACAATGAAGATAACCAACATTAACAAATGAAAATGTTCAATGATTTTTGTTTGAATTTAAATTATCTGATTTTAATGTCTAATACATGACTGGCCACCACGGGTAAAGTCAGAGCAAAAATTGACATTTTCAACTAAACATCTACACACACACTGGCACACAAAGACACACGCACGCACGCACACACACACACACACACACACACACATATGCACACATACACACACACACATACACACACACACACACACACACACACACACACACACACACACACACACACAAAATGTACTACTCTGCTGAAATTTTGAAGAGGAACTAATATTTTGAATATGATGAACAAAAGATATGAAATATACAATTTACAAATACCTGTGTGAAAGGTAACTAATCGAAATTAACCAAGTGTTACTTCAGACGTCACACAAATAAATAATAACGCTAAAAGTGAAAGAAAACCGATTTTACAGCATGATTGTGTTTTACAGCAAGCCTCTACACCCGTTCCAAACTACAACATCAAACTCACGGAGAGAAAATAATTCTAATACAGAAGTAAGTTGTAGCCAGATTGACAAACGTGTTTAAGAAGAAACATACTGAAACCAAAAAGATATTAGACAAAGAATTTTTTTTTAATTCTAGGCACAAGGTCCGAAATTTTGGGGGAAGGGGCTAGTCGATTACATAGACCCCAGTTTGCAACTGGTACTTAATTTATCGACCCCGAAAGGATGAAAGGCAAAGTCGACCTCGGTGGAATTTGAACTCAGAACGTAGCGGCAGACGAAATACTGCTGAGCATTTCGCCCGGCGTGCTAACGTTTCCGCCAGCTCGCCGCCTTGACATAATAATAGAATATTGAAAAGAACAGCGCCTATTTAAAATATTAACGGAAAAAATTTAGCAACAAAATTTAAAACGTTAAACTTATAAATACCGGGAACGTATAACGCATTGATAAGTCCAGTGGTAGTAAAACAAACAAAACAAATAACAAAATACTACAAATGAGTGAGCAGTAAACCAAGAGATTATTGACGAATAATAGCTAAATCACTACACCAACGAAAATAGAACATAAATATGAAAAAAATCTGGCAGTAGAAAGCTCAAAACTGGAAATTGTGAATCGCTGAATTCAAGTCGAAGACTTTACCGTGTTCCAGTGAAAGACTTCTCCAAAGATAAAACTTAACAATAAAAGAACGCAAATAGTGCCAACTTTGACTCACTAGAAACTGATGCAAACATCAATACCGCGAGAATAAATCGAATAATCTATGAAGCAGTTGTGGTAATCACGAAGGAAAGCCTCTAAACCCAAGGAAACGACAAGAATTAGTAATATTAGAGACGAGTGGCTGTGTGGTAAGTAGCTTGCTAACCAACCACATGGTTCAGGGTTCAGTCCCACTGCGTGGCACCTTGGGCAAGTGTCTTCTGCTATAGCCCCGGGCCGACCAATGCCTTGTGAGTGGATTTGGTAGACGGAAACTGAAAGAAGCTCGTCGTATATATGTATATATATATATATGTGTGTGTGTGTGTGTGTCTGTGTTTGTCCCCCTAGCATAGCTTGACAACCGATGCTGGTATGTTTATGTCCCCGTCACCTAGCGGTTCGGCAAAAGAGACCGATAGAATAAGTACTGGGCTTACAAAGAATAAGTCCTTGGGTCTAGTTGCTCGACTAAAGGCGGTGCTCCAGCATGGCCGCAGTCAAATGACTGAAACAAGTAAAAGAGTAAAAAAGAGAGAGAAAGTGAAAATCAAAGAAACGGAATCCCAATTCTTAATGAAATTGACGACGGATTACGAAGACAGAAATGAAAACGAAAATGAAAGAAAAGACAAATTCTACAGAATCACATGACAAA
Organism: Octopus sinensis; assembly: GCF_006345805.1. Lineage (NCBI taxonomy): Eukaryota > Metazoa > Mollusca > Cephalopoda > Octopoda > Octopodidae > Octopus > Octopus sinensis. The sequence continues at coordinate 7,595,998 of NC_043002.1, forward strand.
CAAGACATTGAAATGAAAGAGCTCTTAAGACAAGAAAGAGATCCATGCTAAATGAGAAAGAACTCGCCATTATGAAAGGTGACAGCACTTTATTGAACAAAACGAGCAGCTCAATTAAAATCCCAAACTGTTTTATTAAGATTAAGATGGAAACGAGAACCAATGCAGTGATAATAGTAAGAAAGTAGGAGAATTCGACAGGAAGAATATGGAGAGCAGTTGGTATGATTCTTTTATTTTTTATTCTTTCACTTCTTTCTGTCATATGACTGCGGCCATGCTGTGGTACCGCTTTAAAGAGATTTAGTCGAAGAATTCGATCTCATGGCTTATTCTTTTGCCGAACCGCAATGTTACGGGGGTGTAAACAGCAACATCGGTTGTCAAGCGATGGTGGGGGACAAACACAGATACAAAGACACATTCACACAAAAATATATACATTCATTTATACATACATACATACGTACATACATACATGCATAAATACATACATATATATACGAGAGACTTCTTTGTTTTCGTATACCACTGACAAGGCTTTGGTCAGCCCGGGGCTATAATAGAAGACAGACGGCCAAGATGTCATGCAGTAGGACTGAACCCGGAATTATGTGGCTGGGAAAATGCAGGAAGAATGCATGAAGTAGTCCATATACCACAAAATGCAACAACAGGAAACTCTCTCGAAAATGACGAAAACTTTCAAGCATCAGGTTAAAATATCTATTCCTGCTGGCAAAAAATATTTTGGGAAGAGAACAAAAACATTTTAATTCTTAAAATTGATGACGCGATCTAAATTACAGACCTGTAACATATTTTCCAATATAAGATCACAGCAGCAGTTTTATGGCAACGAATATATACTCACCTCAACTAAAGCAACAACATTGCTTCAGGAAAAAAAAAAAACCTTAGTTTAAAAGTTATGTGGGTATAATGATCAGATGCTGGTCAACAAAGCCTTGGTTAAAGATTATGAGAAGGATATCTGAGAGCAATGATTGGATTGATTACCAGCACTCTTTTGGCAACAGGGAACGGCTTTCTGCTCATGGATTCTAGAACCATTAGTATTATAGCACCCGTAAAACAAAACTGAAATGTACTTCAGTCCCACTGCGTGGCACCTTGGGCAAGTGTTTTCTACTATAGCCTCGGGGCAACCAAAGCCTTGTGAGTGGATTTGATAGACGGAAACTGAAAGAAGCCCGTCGTATATATGTATACATATGCGTGTGTGTTTGTGTGTCTGTGTTTGTCCCCCCAACATCGCTTGACAACCGATGCTGGTGTGTTTACGTCCCCCTTAACTTAGCGGTTCGGCAAAAGAGACCGATAGAATAAGTACTAGGCTTACAAAGAATAAGTCCTGGCGGTCGATTTCCTCGACTAAAGGCGGTGCTCCAGCATGACCGCAGTCAAATGACTGAAACAAGTAAAATAGTAAAAGAGTAAAGGAGTAAAGAAAGGTACGATGCCCATGGTTGGAATGTCATTGACTTAGTTGAAATAACAACCAAATCATTCACCCATCGAACTTCCAGAATTCAAAAAAAGCACAAAGGAAATAGCATATCACAGGAGCATATCACTTTGCAACGCTTCAGCATGTTTACAGTGACTTAGCCGTAAGACTAACCCCCACACTGATTTCTCCAAATAACAGCACAAATTCTGGAGGCTTCATTCAGTCTCTACATTCCTCGAATCGACTGAGAGGGACTCTACACTCTCACTTGACGTGATAGATATACCTGCTAAATCTCTTTCTAATCACGCTTTACCGTTTCAGAAGACACATTAGATAATGTTTCCTTAGTTCTCTACACACAGGAAAAGAACAAAGGAGAATAATGCAGAGTTCCTTGCGGTTGAAGTCCAGGAGATCCAATCGATGAGAATATTTCATGAGTATATTATAAACCATAAAAAGTCAGGAGGTACGGAAGCTGAATATATTTATTTAATCACTTGCCATCCTTCGGATAACGGCACCTTCGCAGCCTTCTTCATGTAATGGTAATTTCAGTATAGAATTGATTATGTCTACATGTCTGCACTAATATGCATGCTACGCTTTATGCAATACAATTGTATATTCACAAATCAATGCAGATAAAGAAAGCGTCTTATACGCATGTATTTGAATATATATATATAACTAAGGAAACATTATATATATATATATATATATATATATATATATAGGGATGGTATTATTAAAATACAATCACAAGTGGTAAGCGAATTATTAGCCGTACAGGCGAATTAATAAAATATACATACAATATTAAATATGTACATATATACACAAGGGTACTACGTGAGTACCTATATCGCCAATGATAGGAGTAAAAAAATACTTCTGTACCACCGAATAGTCACAAATCTATTACAGACAAGATAGGAAAAAATATCAGTGATATATATATATATATATATATATATATATCATATAGAGGGCATTATTACACATAAATGCCACACGCTAGGAGGGAATTTTAAAGTCATAACTACAAAAAATAAACGAATCGTACCGAATGCAGCTCTCGAAGCAAGACATTTAAAAACAGAATTTACTTCCAGATCACCTGTGATTTCGCAATTAACGTATTCTCTACGCCTCTTGTTCTTCAGTGAAACGAATTCAAAATATATCATGAATGAACAAAACCAACATACCAGGCGGAACCAGACAGACAACCGTCGCCTCCATCGTATCACATGAAAATGTTCACTCCTCATATATTTATGTAAATGGCAGGCTTTTTCGAACTGCATTTCGGTAGGAAACGTGCTTCTTCGGAACAAAGTGAAAAAATTTACAGATTGTTTCTCTTATGAGGTTTTTCACGCTAACTACCTTATAATTTCTTGTTAAGATTTCTTATTAAGATTTTATCCTAATTTTTAAATTTGTTCCAAAGAAGCACGTTATATATATATATATATATACATATATATATATATATATATATATATATATATATATATATATATATATATATATATTATATATATATATATATGTATGTATGTATGTATATATATATGTGTATATATAATATATATATATGTATACTTAGAGTTGACACGTTGATGTAACCATATATATATATATATATATATATATATATATATATAATATATATATGGTTACATCAACGTGTCAACTCTAAGTATACATACAAAATTTTCCCTTTATAAATACGATGTATGGAATCCCGAGGTGAAATTAGCTCAGTTATAGCTAAGGAAAATAATGAGATGTTTCATATCAACAACTAAGGTGCTGGATCTAAGTCGAGGGAATTGACCTCCTTAATGTTAACGAAAAACAGGAAGGCTAAAGAGAAGAAATAGTTATATTATTTGCTTGTTTGTCGGTGCGCTTTGGAGACGACGCACGGTCGATAATGTTTTCAGCAGTAGAGATGCTTTTAATTCGCAATGGAATTTAATCTTATGTATGCATTGTGGTTCTTTATATAACCACAGACAGGCGATTCGGTTGACCCCGGTTCGATTCAAGTACATGATGCTGATAAGCCATATAAATGGCGAAATATCAGAATCCATTGCTTCTGAATGGGATTAGAGACGAGTTGTCTCGCCTGTCGATGACTTTTAGGTGTTTTAACACCCAATGGTATGGGAAAGTCGAGGGCGGTGAGCTGGCAGAAAGGTTAGCACGCCGGGCGAAATGCTTAGCGGTATTTCGTCTGCCGCTACGTTCTGAGTTCAAATTCCACCGAGGTCGATTTTGCCTTTCATCCTTTCGGGGTCGATTAAGTAAGTACCAGTTATGCACTGGGGTCGATATAATCGACTTAATCCATTTGTCTGTTCTTGTTTGTCCTCTTTGTGTTTAGCCCCTTGTGGGTGGTAAAGAAATAGGTATGGGAGAGTCGTCCCCAGAGCAGTGTACGGCAGCGTACCGGCGAACCAGCCGAACAAAAGCATTACGTATTAGCGGTCGATTAAAAGAATATATATATTTATATATAGACTCACGCACAAAAGTCTTTTCTGAAATTAAAAGAAACATATTTAACGCTCAGTGGTAATGTATTTTCTCGAGTTGCTTAAACATTAATTAAAACAAGACAAAAAAAAAGAAAGAAATGAAAGTAAAAAATAATAAAAACAAAACACATCAAAAATAACCAAAAATACGAAGAAGAATAAAAAAAATGAAAAATGACATAATCAGCGAAATATAATTAATCAACTCCAAAATATGACATTTTTCTCCACTAATTCATATTTATTGTAATTATTGATGTTTTCGTTCGTGCTATGTTTTATATAAGACCACAAATAAAAAGAACTAAAAACCAAAGGGGAGATAATTGTCAACGCCTGGCGCCAGTGTGGTTCGTTTTTCATATAGGTACGGGATACATAGAAATGGGCTTCGCTTCATCTGTTTGCTTACTAGTTTCGTTGGTATTTTTCTTTCCATTTTTTGTCTTTTTCCCTCCATTCGAAGATTCTGTGACGCATATTTGCCATTTAAATATGGCTAACCCCTAAGGGTGGATGCTACAGTAGCTTGTAGCCCCAGGAGGACACCTCCTTCAGCTGGCTTTAGACACACTTTCTGTGCCCTATAAGTATTTGCAAAGGGAAACCATCCTTCCCGTCTTCAACTTATGATACACATGGACTCGAGTTTCTGGGTATTGACCTGTCATCGGCGTGTGACAATCACAGTTGTCGATGAAAAGTAGGTTCCCTTCGCAAATACTTATCTCTTTTCCAGTATTGTAAAGACACTGATATCGAAAAGGTGTAATCAAGCAATAATAAATATACGTCACGATGTGTTGCAGCTACTGTTTATAACTCGCTCTAAGATTTATTATTGCGAAGATTCTGTGTTAACCATTAAAGAAATGATGTCTCAGTATTATTAAATGATTTTTTAATTTTGTTTTTAATATATACAACATAACATAGACATTCGTTTATTTAAGAGAACACACACACATTCACATATATAGTAGAATGTAAAATAGAAAATCCTTTTGAGTGGGGTGGGCTACTCGGCCGGAAGAAAATTCTAAATGGGCCCCAACTACAAGGTCATGTGCTGTTTATCTTGATATGAGTTCACCATGTCGCGCACAAATAGTTGTGATGCATGTGCCTCGTGTACTCTCATCAGACGTGCTGTCGTGTTGGGTATATTGGGCTTCGTAAATTTGTACCTCAGTGTCACTGTGATGGCATGCGCAATTCTCTCACTAAATAATAATAATAGTAGTAGTAGTAGTAGTAGTAGCAGCAGCAGCAGCAGCATAGTAGTAGTAGTAGTATAGTAGTAGTAGTAGTAGTAGTAGTAGTAGTAGCAGCAGCAGCAGCAGTAGTAGTAGTAGTAGTAGTAGTAGTAGTAGTAGTAGTAGTAGTAATAATAATAATAATAGATGATGATGATGATTATTATTATTATCATCATCATCATCATCATCATCATGACGATGATAAAACGTGTCTGCTCCCTATTTGGCTTGCAGTATTAATGCCTGTCCCTATATATAGTTTATTTTAACAGAAGCCAAGCTATAGCTGCAAGTTACATAAGCCCTATACATTTAATAAGGTTTCATTAACTTTTTTTAATAACTTCCTGACTTATTTAAAAAAAAAAAGAAAAAAAAGATGACCCCACTACCTCCTTTTCAATACCGCCAAGAATATAGGGAAGAATAGAAAAACCATTTATTCTCAGACTAGAGACTTTAACCGAATGCTTGCAACACAGTGGTCTCCACTAATGGCACCCAAGAGCAAAGTAGATGGTGATGTGAAACCAGCGACGTTTAATTTTAACACCAGGAAAGAGTAACAGGTCTTCCAAAGAGGATCCTCCAGTCGAATTTCACGAAATAAAGATGTTACATAAAATTTATGCCTAAGCTAATAAATCTTCGTCCACTTCTCTGCAATTAACCGACTTTCCGCGAAGACAGATTTGATTCGCAACTGTGAAATTAGATGGAAAACTGGATATAAGATTAATTTCAGTTGCTGTTGTAGTTGAGTTATTTAACCACAGAGGAACAGTAACTGAGTAGGCCTATCATCAAAAACATTTTAGTTTTGATCATCCCATTCATTTACACGAGGGTGTGTCATTAACTATCTTGCATGCACTTATATATTTCGTTGGGAAGGCGGCGAGCTGGCAGAAACGTTAGCACGCCGGGCGAAATGCGTAGCCGTATTTCGTCTACCGTTACGTTCTGTGTTCAAATTCCGCCGAGGTCGACTTTGCCTTTCATCCTTTCGGGGTCGATAAATTAAGTACCAGTTACGCACTAGGGTCGATATAATCGACTTAATCCGTTTGTCTTTCCTTGTTTGTCCTCTCTGTGTTTAGCTCCTTGTGGGTAGTAAAGAAATATATATATATATTTCGTTGGATTTCGGCCGTTGATACACCTTCAGTGCAAAGAAAACGGATCCTTCTTTGGAGCTGACATGGCTAATGTTCTAACGGCGATAACTTGATTAATGTTTTAAGTTTAGACTTGCGCAAAAAGGACTAAAGTAAACTGTATCTTGTTCACCGCGTGCAACAAATATTCCCACCATTAAAAGAAAAAAAAAACACAGCTTAAGCGCAAAGTAAATAATGAATGACTCAACTTCGTATATCTTGTCCTAGATTACCGAATGTGTTTTTCTTGATTGAAGATGGTAACAATAATCAATTATATCACCATCACATCAAACTGTACCAGGTGTAAGTGAAGGACTTGGTAAATAAAATTCTCACCAATCTTTCAAATGTATTGCGTTGAGTTGCCGAGAAATTCATCTAAGGCCTTCATGTGTGTCTCATATAGCACAGAAGCTCTGTACACATATCTGATCTCTCGGATCTTAGCAATACGATGATAGTTTCAAAAGTTAACCATTTTTTTCTTTCCGTGTGATAGATTGGCTGAATCGTTAATGCGTCGGACAAAATGCATTAATTTATTTCTCCTGTCTCTTTACAGGCTGACTTGAAATCCTACCGAAGTCAACTTTGCCTATAATCATTTCATGGTGAAGAAAATAATGTGCCGGAAAAGTACTGGAATCAATTTAACCGAAAACCAATTTGTATGAATATGTAATATGTACGGTACTATACAGACAAAATTTCCGTGGGACTTCCACGTCTGGTGAAGTGGTACACCGGCTGGATTACACTGCTATCACACCTTATTCACACAACACACACACACACA
>NC_043002.1:7610747-7618247 GCF_006345805.1 Octopus sinensis
TTATGGTAAACACCTGTGAAGCTATGAACACCTTAATAACAATAATAATAATAATAATAATAATAATAATAATAACAAATTAAAAATGGATGAATAAAAAAGCAAAAAATATCAACAAACAAACAAAAGATGCACAAATATACATTCAAATCAGGCAAACACTGAAGTGGTTAAATCTTACTCTATAGACTACTTCACATTGAGTTCGAGAGGGGGAAAAGGGAGCCTTGTGGAAGACTAATATTTAAGCCACCCCCGTCACGTAGATCACCCCCCTTGCTATTCTTATCCCTACGTTCGTCACGACTACTGCTACGAGGAGACTACTTACCTTCCAATAGCTATAACAACGGATTAATCGCTTGTACTATTATATTAAACTATTGTCGTTATTCTTGTTTTTATTGGTCTTATTATTCAGAAATTCCAGGCCTTGTGCCTATAGTAGAAAGGATTATCATCATCATCATCATCATCATCATCATTATTATTATTATTATCATCATTATTATTATTATTATTATTATTATTATTTTTTTTTTTTTTTTCTTCTTTCAAATTTTCTTCCATTTCTTGCCGAGTGTCTTCCCGACTCCTAGGGCAAAGAAACTCATAGTGTATATTGGTAGGCCATTAAACCAAACTCAGTAGTTCGTTAATTTTTTTTTTTTTTTTTAAGTTAAATTAAAATGCATAAGCAGCAACAGTTCTCACATCGACAATGCTCTTCTCAATACGTGTGATGTACCAGTTAAGACAATCTTTTGCACTTCTTGCAGGGATGGTAAGCCAGGGATCATTCTCATATAATTTTCGGTCCCTTCTTGATCATTCCTAGTGCTCCTACGATCACTGGTATTGTAACCGCCTTGAGATGCCACATTTTCTCAATTTCAATGAGCAGGTCTTTATATTTTCTGAGCTTGTCAAACTCTTTCGCTGAGATATTATGATCACAGGGGATGCTCATGTCGATCAATAAGCAACTTTATTGTTTTGTCTTTCACAACAATATCTGGTTTATTGGCCTTGATGGTTCGGTCTGTATGTACTGGAAAGTCCCACAGAATGGTTACATTTTCTCCTTCAGTTACAGCCTCAGGGTGGTGATTATACCACTTGTCGGCAGTTTTGATATTGTAATGCCGACTTATTAGCCAGTGGAGATATTGGCCAACTCTGTCATGTCTTAATTTATACTCCACTGGTGCTAAGACTTTACATCCAGAGATTAGGTGGTCCACTGTTTCAATCATGTCGTTGCAGAATCGGCATTTTGGGTCTGCTCCATTTTTCATCACATTGGCCTGGTAGTTCCGGGTTGATAGGCTTTGGTCTTGAGCAGCCAGGATGAAACCTTCGCTCTCTGCTTTTAGCCCTGAGCTCCGCAGCCACTGATGGGTTTGCTTCTGGTCAACATCAGCTTGTTTGCTGCGGGTCACATATTTGCCGAGCAGAGGTTTCTCCTCCCACCTATCAGCCAATTATTATTATTATTATTATTATTATTATTATTATTATTATATTATTATTATTATTATTATCATTATTATTATTATCCTCATCATTATTATTATTATTATCATCATCATTATTATTATTACTATTATTATTATGATTATTATTATTATCATCATCATTATTATTATTACTATTATTATTATTATTATTATTATTATTATTATTATTATTATTATTATTATTGTTATTTGTTATAAGTAGCATTGTTATTGTTATTATTCCGCTAATCTGATTACTGGATTATTTTCCAAGAGAGACAGAGAGTAAAGGAACACGGCTTTGCTCCTTGATCGGTCCTTAACTACTTATGTCAACATGTCCAGAGCTCGGCTTCTTTTACAAACACAGAAAGTGAGACGTTTTCACAAGATATTCGATCTGCTTATTTAAGGGGACTGGAGGAGGAGGAGGTGGAGGGAGTGAAGGGACGAGTGAGAGAAGTGCCTTTTGCTTTTGAATTTCGTTCTTTCTTCACAGTTTTATATAAATATTTCTTTATTTACTTTTGCTATTCAATGGAGATTAAAAGAGACTTTAGACGTATGTATAAAAACGACAAATAAAAAAGGGAAAAGAAAGAATACTCAAAGAATGGTCGTATAAAATGTTATAAAATACAAAAGAAAAAAATGATGTAGGTGACGCTGACGACGGCTATGACGGCGATGGCGACGACGGGGGAGGAGGCTGACAACGTTTACAAAGATGGAACGGTGATGACTATAATTATGACGACAGCGATGGTGATATCGACGACGAAGAGACGAGGGTGTGGAAGAAGGGCCAGGTCCATTATGAAGTAAACAGATACTTGTGCAGGAGGAATTAAATACTCCAAGGTACTTTTTGTTCGACGCAACAATTTCATTCGGCCGACAATCGCCGATAAACGCACTGTATGTGTGTATGTATGTATGTATGTATGTATGTATGTATGTATGTATGTATGTATGTATGTATGTATGTATGTATGTGTGTATGTATGTGTGTACGTGTACATGTATGTATGTATGTATGTATGTATGTATGTACGTATGCTTGTATATATGTATGTATGGGTGTGCACGTGTGTATGTATGTATGTATGTGTATGTATGTATGTATATATGTGTATATGTATGTATGTATGTATGTGTATATGTATGTATGTATGTATGAATGTATGTGTATATGTATGTATGTATGTATGTACGTATGCTTGTATATATGTATGTATGGGTGTGCACGTGTGTATGTATGTATGTATGTATGTGTATATGTATGTATGTATATATGTGTATATGTGTGTATGTATGTATGTATGTATGTGTGTATGTATGTATGTATATATATGTGTGGAGTGTAAACTTCAGAAGAGACCAAGAGACCAGGATGACTCAAAAACATTTTAAAAAAAACGCTACAATCAAGAAGAAAACGAATCCCAACAACCTTTTTCTGTGCACAAATTGTGACAGACCATTCCTTCCTTATGCTGGACTCCTTAGCAAACTCATGAAACTACTCTTCCTATCTATCTGTGCATACCTTAACTGCCATTAACTCCCAATTCTATTCTGATCCGGGACGGAAGTACCTGCCTGGCTCCCATCTATACGTTAAACAGATTTCCCAAGGGTAGAGGATGTTTCCATTATTTTTTGACAAAGCCGTGGGGAAGATAAATCTTCTAAAAAAAAAACACTCCGGCATAAAACTTGCAGTCAAGGCATAACTACAGATTTCTGCGCCCCCGACTTTGGATGATGATAACTTTCAGAAAAATGGATATTTTTAATGAAATTTTCTACGAATATGTGTTATATCATGTAAATTCCGAATAGACAAACTCATGGGGTAGGGTTAGAATCTTAGGACGGGTGAATTGGGGTATTTCGGAAAATTCACCCGTGTCCACTTCAATTCGTCTTAACTTTCAAGAAAAGGCATATCTTTTCACGAAATTCTCAACAAATATACCGAGGACTACGTAGATTCCGAGGACATGGGAATTTTTTTTGGGGGGGGGACAATTGGGGGTTATTTTTGAAAACTGCTCCCCACTCGGGGATGTTTCGGAACAAGTCGTCCTTATTTGTTTCGATTTGTGCGTTTGTGCATCCGTAGATTTCTACTGAAGCAACAAACAGCAAATAAGGAAAATGAAGCCTCATCAGAAAACTCGTTATGCTTAAAGTAACAGCTAAAGCTCTAGTACATAGAAATATGTTATTAAGACGACTTATCTGTTGCATAAGAATTTTTTTTCACTTTAAATAAATTCCCAGGTAAAAGTTTCTAAAAGAAAGGCAGAAGACACCAGCAGCAAAAATGCACACACTGTTGAATATACAAGTGTAAAGTATATAATTTGTTACATAATCTCTATAATAAACATGATGTTGAATGGAATAAATTTGCCGTTTGAACTTTTTTAATTACACATATATGTGTGTGTTTGCGCGCGAGCGTGTGGTAGAAATCTACGGATGCACGAACGCACAAAACGAGTGGTGAACGGTTCTCAAAAATAACTCCCCCCCCCCCAATTGTTTTCCTCACAAATTCCTATGTCCTCTACAAAAGACAGACAAAAAACACTACCTAGTAATATCAAAATGTTTAACAAGTGTTGAAACAGGGAATAAAAGCATTTACTTGGGCGAGGAGGTTTTAGTTAGGAATGCGGTCCAGAATATACCAGTGCCTAGTGGTTGTACCGTCCCAGATATGTGAGCTTATTTGTAGACGTAATTCTTAGAGCAGTGAACTCCATAAAATTGGGATATCCCTAACAAGAATGAAAGATTTGGTACGTTGTTCGATCGGTGAATTTCAAACATGACGAAGCTGGAAGTTGATCTCGATTTCGATTATTGCATGTACACAGTCACTTCCCACCCGTATCTTGCATTGTCTCGTGGCCAAAACATTAATATATTATTATGCAAATAACCCTTTCTATTATAGGCACAGGGCCTGAAATTTTGGAGGAGGCGGCTAGTTGATTACTTCGACTCCAGTGCTCAGTTGGTACTTATTTCATTAACTCCAAAAGGTTGAAAGGCAAAGTCGACCTCAGCGGAATTTGAACTCCGAACGTAGCGACAGACGAAATGCCGCAATACATTGTGTGCAGCGTGCTGTCGATTCTTCCACCTCACCGAACTTTATCATTTTGCAAACAATGATTTCAAATTTTGGCAGAAGGGGAAGGGGAAGCCGATATCGTTGACCCCAGTGCTCTACTGGTACTTATTCTATCTACTCCGAGAGGATGAAAGGCAAAGTCGACCTTGATAGCACATGAACACAGAACGTAAAGCCGGAAGACATGCCGCAAAGCATTTTGTCCGGAGTCATAACAATTCTGCAAATTTGCGCCTTTTATTTTACAAATAATGCTTTCTTCTACAGGCACAAGGCCTGGAATTTTATGGGAATGGGCTAGTTGATTACATCAACCCCATTTCTCACTTTGTACGTATTTAATCGACCCTGAAAGGATGAAAAGTGAAAGCCGACCTCGGCAGAATTTGAACTCAGAAGGTAAAGACATATGGAATGTCGTTATTTTGTCCGGCGTGCTAACGATTCTGCCATCTCGCCTTATTATTATTGTTGTTGTTATTGTATTATTATTATTATTATTATTATTATTATTATTATTATTATTATTATTATTATTATTATTATTATTATTATTATTATTATTATTGAGCTGTGCATGCCATCAAAGTGACACTGGGGTGAAATATACGAAGCCCAGTATACTCATCATGACTACCCATCTGATACGGGTACACCAGGCACATGCATCACAACCATATGTGCGCAACATGGTGATCTCATATCGAGATTAACAGCGCATGACCTAGCAGGTGGGGCCCAGTTAGAATTTTCTTCTGGCCGAGTAGCCCATCCCGCTCAAAAGGTCCCTGAATAAGGGTCGTCTAAGTATGTTGAACGAAACACCCATGTTTCCAAAGGTGAATTATTCAAACTCCAAAGAATCCCTCTCAACACATGGCTATGATGCTCACCCACTACTTCTGCTCGTGGTCAGAGATGCACATATCGTCAGCCACTAAGGGACATGCTCAACTGGTTAAGGTCAAACAACTAACAAGCAAATCTGTGGTACTGAGCAGAATATTTGTTGTAGCCCATCTTACTATTATTATTCTCTACTCCCCTTTTGACCAGGCTCCCGTGGCTTTTATGGGTTTTTCCATGAGTAACATTTCGAAGCGCCTCCCCCTATTGAGAGTTTTAATTGTTACTTATATTTCGTTGTTATCCTGCTTTTGTACACGGACTTTTTTTCAAACGGACAAAACCCTTTGTAACTTTCGTCCTGTGTTTTATCCCTTTATATTTAAACTGATTTTTGTTAGCCCTTGTGACCAATAAACGAATTAATGATTATCATTATTATTATTATTATTATTATTATTATTATTCAGTAGTTTTATATTTTATAGCGTGCTTTCACTTCACTACCGAGCGCAGCTCTGTGTGCCTTGGGTATGTGCTGTGATTTGTTGTGATGCTCTGATGGTTATTGTATGGAAAGTGTTCTGCGTAGGATGTGTGCAGTGCCTAGTAGTGCAATTTTCTGTATGTTATATGTGTTTGTAAGTCCTGGTGTTTTTGCTATGTATTTGTCTGAATATTTTTTTATCATGCCTAATGCACCTACTATGATAGGAATTGTTTGTTTTTAGATTCCACATTCTGGTTACCTCCATTTCCAGGTCTTTTATTATTATTATTATTCTTAATATTATTATTATCATTATTATTATTGCTGTTGTTGTTGTTGTTGTTGTTGTAAATAATAAAAATGCAAATTAAAAGCGATTTGTGAAACTATGTAAATCAAGGCAAGTCAGAAACTGATACCGTTTGCGGCTTTACAGATTGTATTGAGAAAAAACAGAAAAGGAAAGGAAAAACTACGCGACGACAAATGCACATGTGTGCACGAAATTATAATTATGCATCTCGCACTTAATTATTTTAATTAATTAATAGAGAGAAGAATTAACAGTAACATTTGCTAAACACACATATTCTCACATACACACAAACGCATCCAGATATATAGATAGATAGGTTTCTTTATTGCCCACAAGGGGCTAAACACAGAGAGGACAAACAAGGACAGACTTAGGTATTAAGTCGATTATATCGACCCCAGTGCGTAACTGGTACTTATTTAATCGACCCTGAAAGGATGAAAGGCAAAGTCGACCTCGGCGGAATTTCAACTCAGAACGTAGCGGCAGACGAAATACCTATTTCTTTACTACCCACAAGGGGCTAAACACAGAGAGGACAAACACGGACAGACAAACGGATTAAGCGATTACATCGACCCCAGTGCGTAACTGGTACTTTATTTATCGATCCCGAATGGGTGAAAAGCAAAGTCGACCTCGGCGAAATTTGAACTCAGAACGTAACGGCAGACGAAATACGGCTACGCATTTCGACCGGCGCGCTAACGATTCTGCCAGCTCGCCGCCTTAGATAGATAAATAGATAGATAGATAGATACATAATACATACATTTGTTATATATTTATGCAAACATGTATACACACATTGTTCTATACGCTATACGGCGTATATATATGTGTATGTATGTGTACTGACATATATTCATATATTTATATAATTATCCATTTTGTAACAATCGTAGCTCAAATGTTCTCTTCGTTTACGTCCAAAGGGAGGCAACAATAAACGTTACCTTGGTTGGAGATATATTTAAACAAGTAGGTGAGACGAAGTGGTGTGGAATGGCGAGGTAGTAGTTATCATTTAGTGTCGATCCACTACACTAGCTATTCAGTTACAGTATTCGGTCAGGTGTGTAAATCAATCTTACCAAACAAGCTCACAGAGATCAGCATATTTTCGAGTCACTTTAGCAAGAAAATATTTCTAATCGTAAAAGTTTACTGTTTGGGACGAGAATAGTCATCTGCGTTT
>NC_043002.1:7620747-7628247 GCF_006345805.1 Octopus sinensis
TTTCGAGCTTACTCTCTTCTAGAGAAAGGGACACAGAAAAAAAACAAGGAGAGAAAAAATATGTGTAGTGGCTAACGATCTATCATGGCGACTATTTTTATTAATTATATCAAACCATCCCTGATTTAACCGACCTAGATCATCACGATATTTTTCGGATGTTTTATTCCTTTATTCGAGGAAAATTTGGCTGCTATCACCAAACCTTCTAATAAGACTCTAAGCGGGACTGAGAAGAGCCTTTCTACTCCAGATCAACCTTTATTAAGAGTCTAGATCACTATCTATGAGTTTTACACGTTAGCACGCCGGGCGAAATGCTTAGCGGTATTTCGTCTGCCGCTACGTTCTGAGTTCAAATTCCGCCGAGGTCGTCTTTGCCTTTCATCCTTTCGAGGTCGATTAAATAAGTACCAGTTTCGCACTGGTGTCGATGTAATCGACTTAATCCCTTTGTCTGTCCTTGTTTGTCCCCTCTATGTTTAGCCCCTTGTGGGCAATAAAGAAATATATCTACGAGTTTTACACGTCCTTGTCCTCGACCCTCCAGCCCATTTATCAATTTGGTTATCTTTGTTGGTGAGAGGTTTTACGAAGTCGGAATGCATATCTTTAACCTCTTTTGGTTGCTTTTTACTACATGCAGAGGAAACGTTGTATCTATTCTTTGATATGGAGGCCCCCACACTGCACAAATATATAGTGGATCTTAAATTAAGGCAGAACATTATATGTGTAACCATAAAATGATTCAAAGCTTCAAATTTCGATTACCTAATTGCCCTAATGTCGAATGAGTTACTAAATTTTATGTTAAGTGTTAAATGTAGTGATGTTTGATCATGGGTATGAGTTCGATACCTGGGTCAGATAAACGATATATATTCTGGTTCGCGAAGACTAAGCAAACGATGTCACAAGTAGAAGAATAGCCAATGTGTGCGCGGTTGGGGTTGATATGATGTAATATATTACATGTGGGACATCTTCATGTATTGAAGCTAAAAATACTACAAATATAAGCATTGTGGTCGATTCATTCAGCTAAAAATTCTTCAAGGCATTGCCCCAGCATGACCGCAGTCTAAGGGCTGAAACAAGGAATGGATAAAAGACGGAAATATATAAATTTATAAATAGAGGCAATGTAGCCACGTTGATTATGAATACCAACGACAGATCAAAGAAAAAAATACATCAGTTAAGCGTTCTGACTAACCGTTGATACTGTTGCACTTATATTTATTGCAGTGAGTTCTAAATCTCCATATACTCAAGATTATCACCATATTAGAAATAAGACAATCTCTCTCCCTCTGAGTGTGTGTATGTGTGTGTGTGTGTGTGTGTACGTATAAAATATTGTGTGCACATGTTTATATGTTTGATTTCTGCGTGAATATCGATCCATACATGAGAACGTGGACTAAAAGTTTGTGAATTTGTAAAGTAGATGAGCATATATATATATATATATATATATATATATATATATGTATGTATGTATATATACTTTATTAACAAGCAGCAAAAATATCACAAACACTGTTACTCAGAGTTTCATGTTCCTGTTTGTAAACAAAACTGCCCGACGAACGGTAACGTGAGACTCTGAGTAATTGTTTTCTGTGATATTTTTGTTGCTTTTTAATAAAGCATATTGCTCTATCTCTGGTATTCGAGTACTATTTTCCCACCTTGTTTCGCATTTATGTGCTTACTCTGGCATATATATATAGGGAGAGTTTACGAAAAAAACAAAAGACGAAGACAGGTGGTGTACAAAACAAACAGATGTTTTAGTATATCGCTCAGGAATAGAAAAAGTCTTTTACGTTTCGAGCCTACGCTCTTCTACGGAAAGGGACACAGAAAAAAACAAGGAAACAAGGAGAGAAAAATGTGTGTAGTGGCTAACGCTCTATTATATAAATATATATAGATCTATATATATATATATATATATATATATATATATATATATATATATATAATCATATATAATATAATTATATTATCTAGATATATATATATATATATATATATTATATATATATATATTATATATATATATATAATTATATTAAGGGTTTTTTGCAACAAGTATGTGTTTAAAGCAACTTGTTGCAAAAAACCCTTTATTATAATTATATAATTTTTACCGAATATGGTCCTTTCCATACCGAAATAACTAGGTGAAATTTATTGATTTTATTAAATTAATTATATTTCACCTTTATCTGTATGTATATATATATATATATATATATATATATAATATATATATATATATATATATATATACATATATGTAATTATATGTAATTTTCTAGATGGTGTAATTTAATTGTTCATTTTGAATCGATAAAAGGTGTTTTTTTTCTAATTTTATATATTTATATATATGTATATATATATTGAGAGAGAGAGAGAGAGAGAGAGAGAGGGAGAGAGAGATACACACATACATGCACACAATCACAAACGCACACACATACATACACTAACTGAACGTCTAAATGACTGTCACACTGCCTAATTAGCCATGTCACCTATCTGTCTTTACGAACGGATCTACCTATTTATGTATCTATCTTTATAGGTAGTTGTTAAGCTATCATCCGTCTACACGTCAATTTATCATCGCATTCCCAGTAACTATCATGTGAACACTCCATTGCCACCGCCTACACACACATTCACACGTATAGCCATATTTACACACACGTACACACACACATCACATTCGCTTACTGACACGCATCTCATTCGGTTAGTTTTTTTTTTTTGTTTTTTTGCAGACATACCATTCTACCTGTCTAAAGAAGGGTATATACATTTGATGTTATATCAGGTATTACACATTCATGTTAATTAAAATTTAACTTTTTCTTCTTCTTTTTTTTTTTTTTTTTGCAATTTCAAAGTTCGTATACAAAATATATATTTTCGCTTTAACTACATTGCCGCCAATGGTATGACCACTATAAGGCGGCGAGCTGGCAGAATCGTTAGCACGCCGGCCGAAATGCTTAGCAATATTTCGTCTGTCTTTAAGTTCTGAGTTCAAATTCGACTTTGCCTTTCATCCTTTCGGGGTCGATTAAATAAGTACCAGTTACGCACTGGGGTCGATATAATCGACTTAATCCGTTTGTCTGTCCTTGTTTGTCCTCTCTGTGTTTAGCTCCTTGTGGGTAGTAAAGAAATAGATATTTCGTCTGCCGCTACGTTCCGAGTTCAAATTCCGCCAAGGTCGACTTTGCCTTTCATCCTTTAGAGGTCGATAAATTAAGTACCAGTTACGCACTGGGGTCTATATAATCGACTTAATCCGTTTGTCTGTCCTTGTTCGTCCTCTCTGTGTTTTGCCCCTTGTGGGTAATAAAGAAATAGGTATGGACATTATCCTGATAATTTATTATATCGACCCTGAAGGATGAAATGCAAACTTCAACTCGGCTGGATTTGAAGTCAAAATGTAAAGAGCCAGAAAAGCAACCGAGTATTCTTTCGACGTTCCATGCTTTATCATTTATCTTTTATCTTTTACTGTTTTAGTCATTAGACCGCGGCCATGCTGGGGCAGCGCCCTGAAGAATTTTAACCGTACGTATCGAACCCAGTACTTTTGTTTTTAAGCTTTGTACATATCCTTCGGTCTCTTTTGCCGAACCGTTAAGCTACGGGGACGTAAACACATCACATATCTATTTCTTTACTACCCACAAGGGGCTAAACACAGAGAGAACAAACAAGGACAGACAAAGGGATTAAGTCGATTATATCGACCCCAGTGCGTAACTGATACTTATTTAATCGACCCCGAAAGGATGAAAGACAAAGTCGACCTCGGCGGAATTTGAACTCAGAACGTAACAGCAGACGAAATACGGCTACGCATTTCGCCCGGCGTGCTATCGGTTCTGCCAGCTCGCTGCCTTAAACACGCGTCACATATCGTCAAGCGGTGGGGGAGGGGACAAGCACACACATACACACATACATCTATGCATAAATACGACGGGTTCCTTTCAGTTTCCGCCTACCAAATCTACTCACAAGGCTTTGGTCGGCCCGAGGATATAGTAGAAGACACTTACCCAAGTTGCCATACAGTGGGACTGAGCCCGGAGCCATCTGGATGGGAAGCAAGATTTCTTATCACACAGCCACGCCTGCGTTTATGAAAAATATTGGAATGCTTAATCAACTTGCGTGTCATCCTTGTGCAGGGGCCATGCTAACTTTTCTGTATCGTTCCTATTTTAGTTGAGGTATTGCCGAAAATATGAAAATACATTCTTAATTTTCAGAAAGTAAAGTCATAACAAATGGTCAACAGCATTTCTTCTGGCTTTACTTTCTGAGTTCAAATTCCACCGAGGTCGTTTTTTTTTTTCAATTCAATTCAATTAAATTTTTCTTGGCTCAAAAATCAAAAGCAAGGCCATGTAGGAGGACAGGGTTTATGTACAGGGAGGGTTGTCATACAAAGTGTTCAGGCCATTTCTGGTCAAGAGAGACTTTGAACCGAGCGGTCGTCGGCATCTTCACTATCTCGTCCGGCAGCTTATTCCACGGATCCGCAACCCGGACGGAGAAAGCCCCTCTCCTTCGATTGAGATGAAATCGTCGTAGATAGAGCTTTTCGGAGTGATCCCGCAGTTTTTACTTTTCATCCTTTCGAGGTCGATAAAATAAGTATCAGTTAAACACTGGAGTCATTGCAATCGACTTACCCACTCCCCAGAATCTGTTGGTTTGTGCCAAAATTTGAAACCAATATTTATTAAATTATTTAGAATTCATTACATTTTATTTATTATTTGCATAGTTGCAATAAATATATTACCAGTACTGTTTAATTCTTAATTAATTATAGATGTGTCATATAAGTTAAATCTACATAAGCATGTCATTGTTAGCGTGACCAAGACACTTAAAAGTCAGTATGATAACGATGGTGGTCAATATTTTATATATTCTCTCACCTCTCACTTCCTCTCTTCACGCACATGCTCACATGCATGGGCGCGTATGTGTGTGGGGGTTGTGTGTGTGTGTGTGTACACAGAAAGAGATAGTGAGACGATAGACAGATAGACAGACAGAGACATACATGTTCGAATATATACACAAACACACAGATACACACATATAGGAATCTAGAGAGAGAGAGAGAGAGAGAGAAAGTGAGAGAGGGAGAGAGAAAGTGTGAGAGAGAGAGAAAGTGAGAGAGAGAGAAAGTAAGAGAGAGAGAAAGTGAGAGAGAGAGTGTGTGTGAGAGAGAGAGAGAGAGTGTGTGTGTGAGAGAGAAAGTGAGAGAGAGAGAGAAAGTGTGAGAGAGAGAGAGAAAGTTTGAGAGAGAGAGAAAGTGAGAGAGAGAGAAGGTGTGAGAGAGAGAAAGTGTGAGAGAGAGAGTGAGAGAGAAAGTGTGAGAGGGAGAAAGTGAGAGAGAGAGAGACTCTCATTTGTCCATGTACGAGGGGCGTTCAATAAGTAATGCCCCTGACCCACTTCCCATGGCAGTAGAGCAACGAAACGTGGCACAGTTATTAGTCTTTTTCTACATAGGAACCACCCAGAGTTACGCATTTCTCCCATCGTTTGATGCAGCTCTGGAGACCGTTTTTGTAGACGTCCCCAGCTTGGTCCTCCAACCACGATGTGACTTCAGAAATCAAGGCTGCATAATCTGGGAAACGCTTTCCTTTGAAAAACAACTTCATGGCTGGGAAGAGGTGAAAATCAGAGGGTGCAAGGTCAGGAGAGTAGGGGAATGGGGGAGGAGTTCATAGCTGCACGCCTGTGCTTCTGATCTAGCGACACGCGAATTGTGGACCGGATCGTTGTCTTGCAGGAGGAGGATGCCTTTGCTGATCTTGCCCCGCCTCTTGAATTTGATAGCTTCTCTTAATTTCCTCAAAGTGAAGCATAATAGGCTCCTGTAATTGTGGTACCCTTTGCCAGGAAATCTGTCATCACTACTCCGTCCTGGTCCCAGAAGACTGTGAACATGACCTTGCCAGCGGAGGGCTGCACCCTTGCCTTCTTTCGAGGAGGTGAGTCACGGTGCTTCCACTGCATTGACTGGGCTTTGGTCTCTGGATCATAGTGATGGACCCAGGTTTCATCCTGTGTAATCAGTCTTTTGAAAAAGTTTGACTCATCTTCTTGGCACATCTCAAAATTCATCCTCAAGCACTCGACGCGTTCTTGCTTCTGGAAAGGTGTGAGCAACCTGGGAATCTATCTGGCAGACACCTTTTGCATATGCAAATGGTCATGAATGATAGTTTCCACAGACCCGGTACTAATCTTGACCTCATGGGCTATTTGGCGAATAGTTATGCGTCGATCTTCCAAAATGGCAGCCTCAACTTGAAGGACAGATGCCTCATCAATGTCAGAAAGGGGGCGACCAGATCTAGGAGCTATTTCCACAGAGTTCCGACCATGTTTGAATTCACGATGCCAGCGTTTTACAAGGTCATATGATGGGGCATCATCACCATAAGTTACTTTCATTTCATCAAAAGTCTCCCGTGGTGTGCGTCCTTTCAAATACAAAAACCGGATCACTGCTCGACACTCAACAGGCTTCATTTCACACTTGAATCAGTTCAAACACCTGTAAATCAAAAACCCCAATTACTTCAGAGCTGTAATTTGCCACTCAATCTATAGAGATATAAGTAATTGCACATGTAAAATTCCAGCTAGATCAAACAACTACAAGTGGGTCAGGGGCATTACTTATTGAACGTCCCTCGTATAATATGAAGAGGATTTTAAGTCTAGTGGGGCGAAGATTGTAATCTTTTCAAAACATCAAACAATGAGAAGTTCTCCATATTTCAAGATCTGCATTGAAATGAACGAGCTGGCGGTGGCAGCACTAGAAATAGGATCAGGTGAAGATGAAGAAATAATGGAAGGAGGTGAAGGTAGAGGTGGTGAATTATGGGTTGTAATTGTATCAGAGCTGCAGTAA
This sequence comes from Octopus sinensis, assembly GCF_006345805.1. NCBI lineage: Eukaryota > Metazoa > Mollusca > Cephalopoda > Octopoda > Octopodidae > Octopus > Octopus sinensis. The sequence goes on from NC_043002.1 coordinate 7,627,745, forward strand.
CAGTAGAAAAGGATGAGAGAGAAATAGAGAGAGAGGCGGGGGGGGGTGAAGAAGTGAGCGAGTGTAATTTGATATGCAGGAGTTGTGATGCTTCCAGGTTTACCATGTTACCAAGAGTAAGAATGTCTCTTATGCGGCATAAAGAAGAGAACGTATTTAATGCAGAACATTCAAAATTGCAATTGAAAATAACAACGTGCCGAAGAATGACAAATATTATGCAAATATTAATTACGACATTAGCTTGTTGCATGTGACTTTACAAACGCTTCGGATATTTTACCTCAGTGTCACTTTGATGGCATGCACTGCTCTTTCACGCAATAATAATAATAATAATAATAATAATAATAATAATAATAATAATAAAATAATAATGATAATAATAATAATAATAATAATAATGATAATAATAATAATGTGGAACCTCAAGACTAAAACAGCACCTATTGTCATAGGTACCCTAGGATTGTTAGCAAAAGAGGCTGATTGCTACCTAGCTC
>NC_043002.1:7633247-7645747 GCF_006345805.1 Octopus sinensis
ATAAATCCTTTCTACTATAGGCACAAAGCCCGAAATTTGGTGGGAGAGGGCCAATCGATTTGATCGATCCCAGTACGTAACTGGTACTTAATTTATCGACCCCGAAAGGATGAAAGTCAAAGTCGACCTCGGCGGAATTTGAACTCAGAACGTAAAGACAGACGAAATACTGCTGAGCATTTCGTCCAGCGTGCTAACGATTCTGCCAGTTCGCCGCCTTTGAAAATAAGCGGGCCCGTCTTATGCGGTGGAATAGCGGAATCATTGGAGCGTCCCATGGGATACAATACGGTATTTGTTTCAAATCCCACCATGGTCTACTAGCGGGAAAGTTAAACCGTCACCTTATCATAAACCACCACCACCACCATCTGTTCCTTTAGTGACGCCTTTGATAGAAGCCACTTTGATACAAGCATTCGAACAGGTTCCTCTTCATTCGCACCGTGCTCGGAGACCCTGAAAAGGGTCATAGCGATTACCTTCCCATCTCAATAAGTAATCTAATAAATAAATAAATAACTACAAGCACAGGCGTGGTTGTGTGACAAGAAGCTTGCTCCCCAACCACATGGTATATCGTCTGCCACTACGTTCTGAGTTCAAATTCCGCCGAGGTCGACTTTGCCTTTCATCCTTTCGTGCTCGATAAATTAAGTACCAGTTACGCACTGGGGTCAATGTAATCGACTTAATCTCCTTGTCTGTCCTTGTTTGTCCCCTCTGTGTTTAGCCCCTTGTGGGTAGTAAAGAAAAAGAAGTAGGTATTTCGTCTGTCTTTACGTTCTGAGTTCAAATTCCGCCGAGGTCAACTTTGCCTTTCATCCTTTCGGGGTCGATTATATAAGTACCAGTTACACACTGGGGTCGATGTAATCGACTTAACTCGTTTATCTGTCCTTGTTTGTCCCTTCTATGTTTAGTCCCTTGTGGGCAATAAAGAAATTAGAAGCTTGCTTTCCAACCACTTGGTTCTGAGTTCAGTCCCATTGCGTGGGACCTTGGGCAAGTATCTTCTGCAATAGCCTTGGGCCGACCAAAGACTTGTGAGTGGATTTGACAGACAGAAACTGAAAGAAGCCTGTCGTATATGTGTGTGTGTGTGTGTGTCTCTCTATATCTGTGTTTGTCCCCACTACTGCTTGATAACCGGTGCTGGTGTGCTTACGTCCCTGTAACTTAGCAGTTCGGCAAAAGAAACCGATAGTATAAGTAACAGACTTAAAAACAACTGGGGTCGATTCATTCGACTAAAAAACATCTTCAAGGCGATGCTGCCGCATGGCCGCAGTCTAATGACTGAAATAAATAAAAGATGAAGATAAAGATAGATAAATTTCAGTAGTTTTTGGAGGTGGACTGAATGAAAGATGGGATGGTCATATCTGGAACCTCTGAGCAGGGCTGACATGCTGTAAACCAAAACAACACAAAATAGCAATGCTATCAATTCGACTACTGCAATTATTCCCTCCCATTGAAGAATCCTCTATGTGGTCGTTCGACCTGCTGGAAATAGTAGCCAAATTTTCCTTTAAGCGCTCCCCTACGTAATAACAGAAACCGGTAAAAAAATTAGGATTATCATTGCCGGATTACATTTGATCGTGAGCCTGCGCTATCAGGGTTGACCTGGACCTGTAAAACACCTTCAACAGAACTAACAAAAACTACTACTACTACTACTATTATTGCCACTGCTATAGCTACTGCTGCTTCCGCTGCTGTTACTAATACTACTACTGATGCTGCTGCAACTACTACTACTACTACTACTACTACTACTACTACTACTACTCCCGCTACTACTACTACTACTACTACTACTACTACTCCTTCAACTACTACTACCACTACCACTCCTCCTCCTCCTCCTACTACTACTACTACTACTACTACTACTACTACTACAACTACTACTACTTGTAGTTCTTAAAAAGCTCGCTTTGCAGTCATGAAATTCCGAGTTCAATCTCAGCAGGTGGTATCAAAGGAAAACATCTGTCACCATAGTCTCGGATCGACCCTCGAGCCTTGTGAAGTGAATGGGGAGAGAAGGCAGCAGCATTTTACAGATACTTCCGAAGGATTGTACCTGTAATTCAGGTGTCATATATTTTGCCAGGCTGATCCAACCTGAAAATAATAATCCAATGAGTATACATGTGCCTGTGAAATACACAGTCACTATATATATATATATAATATATATATATATATATATATATATATATATATAAATCGCACTCTCATCTCATAACAACAATACGGCACAATTATTTCACCTCAATTGGCCCCGTTCTCTTTAACATTACACCAAAACACATTAAAACAGAAACAGACCCTATAGGGTTCAAGAAGTCTTTGGACAGATTCCTTCAAGAAATCCCGGATAAACCCCCTACACCCGGATATGTCTCTGTAAACAATAACTCTCTACTTGAGTGGGCCATAGTGCCCAAATTCTGACTTGAAAGACTTCACCAGGTGGTGCTATTAAGTTAGACATGGCCTGGGCCAATAATGGCCGAAACCTATCAAAGTATCAAAGTATATATATATAATATATATATATATATATAGTGACGGAATTGACTGAGAATCCATCATGATCATCAGTTACTACAACGGCTGATGGTAGTTCTAATAATTATTTTCTAATTTAATCACAGAGCCAGCAAATTTGAGGAGAGAGAGGTTAGTGGATACTAACAGGGCCAGCCCTAGGGTAACTGACGCCGTAAGCGAATCAAATTTTTAACGACCCCTCTACAAGGGGGCGGGGTCAAGCGAAGCAAGCCCAACAAGCTGCGGATTTTCCCAAGAAAGTTTTTAGAAATATGAATAAACATAGGAGCAATTTGAAGTCACTTATAAAGGAAAATTTTTAATTTATTTCTTAAAAATTAATGAAAAAATTTGTTGTGACCTCCTCGGTCATGACTGACCATGGGATTGCACCTATAAAGTTACCCTCCGAGGCACAAGTCTGAGCAAGGTTGCTAATGGAAGACCAGCAGTTGCCCACGCATACCAGCCTCCCCTCTCCACGCCACCAGTGTTATCCAAGAGAAAGGCAAAGGCCGATACAGCTTGGGCACCAGTGACGTCGTAGCTCGTTTATTAACGTGCAACTGGCTGAGCACTCCACAGACACGTGTACCCTTAACGTAGTCCTCGGGGAGATTCAGCGTGACACAGTGTGTGACAAGGCTGGCCCTTTTTTGAAATACAGGTACAACAGAAACAAGAAGAAAGTATGAGAGAAAGTTGTGGTGAAAGAGTACAGCAGGGGTCGCCACCACCCCCTACCGGAGCCTCGTGGAGCTTTAGGTGTTTTCGTTCAATAAACACTCACAATGCCCGGTCTGAGAATCGAAACCGCGATCCTACGACCGCGAGTCCGCTGTCCTAACCACTGGGCCATTGCTCCTCCACAATGGAAAAATACATAACTAATAAACATAATGTATTAAAAATTTAATATTTTACTAATCGGATGCAAACAAATATGGTAACCAAACAGTAGTTCACCAAGCCCTTGTCTGTATTCTCTTTCTTTGATTGGATTTGACTCAAAGTTTTTTTTTTATTATTATTATTGGTTGTTGAAATATTTAAATACTGTTGTTTTTTACTCTTAGTACTTAACAGCTAATTTTGCCAGCTTTCTGTCTTGCAAAATCTTTTACAATCTTTGGGAGTGGAAGTTTTATTCAAATTTTATGTTCTCTAGAAATCGTAGTTTGTCCGGTGAACCTCTCTTGGGCCATTGAAGTTCTTAGATATGTCTTTATTAATTTCAGTTTTGAAAAACTACGCTCTCTGCTTGCGACACTTACTGGTAAGGTTAGCAGGATTCCGAGAGCGATGTACAAATTTGGAAAGCGATCTCTTTATTGCTGCTGTTATTGTTGCTGTTGAGCGAACGGTCTTCGTCTCAGAGCTCGCAAGATGGGAGAAGTCCGAAACGTGGTCCTTTGCTATTCGTAAGACCCGCAGAAGAGAAAGCAGGTCAACCCCCGACACCGAGAGCATGACAGATGGATGAATGCGCATCCAGGCTCAGCGGTTGCGTAGGAAGTCGGGGACAAGAAACAGGAAGAAAGAGTGAGAGAAAGTTGGAGCGAAAGAATACAACAGGGGTCGCCACCACCCCCTGCCGGAGCCCCGTGGAACTTTAGGTGTTTTCGCTCAATAAACACACACAACGCCCGGTCTGGGAATCGAAACCGCGATCCTCCGACCGCGAGTCCGCTGTCTTAACCATTGGGCCATTGCGCCTCCACTCTTTGTTGCTGCTTGCAAAGCAGCTCAAGCAATTTCAGAGGACCATAGGATTTTTCAAGTCTTCATATAACATTCATCCATTAGACAAATCTTCAGCATCAGTATCCTTCGGCTCTCCAACCTGCAGCGCAGACTCAAGTTTTATGCAAAATTCCATTACTTTATATTGCAAAGATTTTATATCATACAGAAAGCTGAAGGTGGAATTTACTTGTTCCATTTGTCCAAAGCGTTCTGAAACTGTATATATGCATTTTTATATACACATGCCCAAGTATGTGCATGTATTTATGCAGGTATGTATGCTTGTGTATGTATGTACCGTAGAGTACAAAGGAGAGAAAAGATTATTTAAAACTTATTGCTGAGTTTTGCACGCTTTTTGCCAGCTGAAAACACTTCACTTTCACACTTCCGAGATTGCCTGATGCAAGAAGCGTTGTATTCCAACTTAAAATATTATACAAAGAGGTGTGTGTGTGTGTGTGTGTGTGTGTGTGTGTGTGTGTGTGATACATATTATATAGTATATGATGCATCGAACAAATATACTTCATGCTAGTTATACTCCTCTATACGTAGATCGACCGATGAATCTTACAAATCTTACGAAGCTGAATGGATAATGGTAAACGGTTCCTGAAAAATGTGTTGCAGTATTGCTACAATCCAATGAGTGAAATCATTAAAAGTAGGATTTTTTTTTAAATTAAAATAAAAGAAAGAAACTTTTTGCTAGAGTTATGACCTCCATAATAGTTATATAATTGTTTAATATGAAGAAACACCCTCTAAGCATTTTATTAACTGTGTGAAGACATTAAAATCATACTTGGATGAGTTTTCTTTTCAAATAAATCGTTTCACATAAGGCCAGCAACATCAACAGGCAACATATGTTAAATATGTTAACATATGTTAGGAGATTTAAGTATGAAATGGGAATTTATTCCTAAAAAATAAAGTTGTAATGGTATAACAGATTGGTACGAAGGTGAAAGCAAACAATATATTCTTGTAAATACAATACACGTAACAAATGTATCAGCAGTGAATACTCATCCGACGAGCTGGCCATTATTGGCTACAAATCAGCGATGATAGTAAAAATGTTATCTCGAACACAAGAAGGATAAATATATAAACTATTCGACATTTGTAACATCAGTGATTTATCAATCACTGTTTTCCTATATCAATGACAACGGATTTTGCTTTCACAAGCGGTTGCCAGTAGCTACTTGCTACTGATGAAGCCCAGACAGGCAGAAACGTGTATCTGGTAACACCATCACCACTTCTGAACATTTTTCGTCTGCTACTGATATATTTTTGTGTTATTTGACACTGTACGTTTATAAGAGATACTATCGCACGACAAATACTGCCGTTAATAAGGCTTCTTTGTGATGTATCTGCATTGAATATAATACACATGTTACTACTGGATAATATCCCAATTGAAATCTATTCTAAATATATTTGTATTCTAAATAAAATGTTCTTTCATTCCTAAAATTACGATTTCAAGATGTAGGTTGCTCAGCAAACATTAGAAAAAGAAAGCACATTATTACCTTGTTTATGAAACAAATAGTTAATTAAAATTTTACTAATCAGAAATGTTAAAAGAAATAGAAAAGTATTGAAAAAAAACGAAAAGAAAATGAGAAATATAGGAGTTAAACGCTGCTAGTGAGAAACTCTGTCATCAGAAGTGGTTGATCAAATAGCAATAATAGATATTACCATACCTGAGGATGCACGCGTATATGAGAAAGAGGTGGAAAAGATGAAGAAATATATACTACCGAAAGACGAAATTGCAAGAATGTGGGCAATGAAGAAAGTAGCTATTATCTCAGTAGTTGTAGAGACAGTCGGAGCACTAACAACCAGGTTCGAAAAATATGTCGGAGAAACTGGAATTGACACGAGAGCAGAGTAGCCCCCCCCCCAAAAAAAAATCTCTATTGGGGACAGCTAGGATTTTGAGATTGGTGCTTGCTTAGGTGATGTGTGGCTTTACAATAAGTTAATATTCAGGTACCAAAGCTTATGATTTCTGGAAAGAAAATCTGTGAGACTGCTGACAGCAGGTTGTTGTCCGCTCTCACCGAATCAGCCCGAGCAATTAAGACTGAGAGCTCTGAGATGTAAAGTAATAATAATGATAATAATAATGATAATAAACATAAGGTAACCAAAAACCCAAATGAAGTTAAAAACCAGGAAAAAGAACGGAAAGTATTTGACTGGCAGGAGAAGGCGTTGCATAGTAGATTCTCAAAAGATAGTTGCAGCAAATAGTACTGGTGAGACATAGTTATCGTTGCAAAAAGGGAAGCTGAAGAGGGGGACAGAAAGTTTGTTAGCAGCTGCACAAGATCAAGCATTAAGGACTAATTGGATAAAAGCCAACATAGGCAAAACCCAAGTAGATTCTTACTGTAGATAATGCAAATCACAAGAGGAAAGCGTTACACAAATATTAAGTGAATGTAACATGCTGGCGCAAAAAGAATACGCGAAAGATATGACAATCTAGGGAAAGCAATCCACTGAGAGCTATGTAGAAAGCTAGGATTTGAACATACTTGTAATGCTAGGATTTGAACATACTAGTAAAGTACTGGGAAGTAAGAAATATAAGATGTGAGATTTTAACATTCAGACCGACTGAGTAATAGAAGGTAGAAAACCTGATTTGGTAGTAGTAGTAGTAGTAGTAGTAGTAGTAGTAGTAGTAGTAGTAGTAGTAGTAGTAGTAGTAAAGAGAATAGAAAGTGCCAGATAATTGACTTTACAGTCCCAAATTATGTAAAAAAAATTAATATGAGCGGTATAGAAAAAAATAGCAATGTACCAGGACCTAGCTATTGAATTACAGAGACGATGGAAAGTGCGATTAAATTGTATCCCAGTTGTTATAGGGGCATTGGGAACTATCCCTAAAGATATGAACAGATGGATAGAGGAAATATGCATAAAATCCAGCTTAGTAAAAGCAGTGTTATTAAGGATAACTAGGATATTAGGATACTTCTTGACATCTAAGGCTACTTGTTGTGTCCTGATTTTAGGAAATATTCTTTTCCAACAGTCTAATCTGTTGTGTATAATAATAATAATATAATAATAATAATAATAATAATAATAATAATAATAATAATAATAATAACTATAATAATAATAATAATAATAATAATAATAATAATGATAATAATAATAATAATAATGATAATTATAATTATAATGATAATAATAATAATAATAATAATAATAATAATAATAATAACTATAATAATAATAATAATAATAATAATAATAATGATAATAATAATAATAATAATAATAATAATAATAATAAGTACAAAGCCAAATATATGGTACCCTAAGTATAACACCAACATGAACTTCTAACTTATTGTCTCTTGAGATCTCTGGGTGAGACTTGGAGCCAACTTGTAAAGCAAAAGTCAAACTTAAAATAATAATAATAATAATAATAATAATAATAATAATAATAATAATAATAATAATAATAACAACAACAACAACAACAATAATAATAATAATAATAATAATAATAATAATAATATAATAATAATAATAATAATAATAATAATGATAATAATAATGATAATAATTATAATTATAATTATAATAATAATGTACTGGTGACTATGGACGGGGAGAAGTAACCTGAAGATAAAGACAGGAACACTCATATGCGCATCTCAGGAACAAGCGTTAAGGACCAACTATATGAAGTGCAGAATAGACAACTCTACCGATAGCGACAAATGCAGGATACAGAAGGAATCACCGAAAATGAGAACTGCAAGATCTGTTAGGATGCAATGACGCACTGCGATCGCCCAGCCAGACATCGGAAAACGGATATTGTTGTGTTGAATAAAAGAAATAAGAAGATGTGTAATAATCGACATAGCATGCCCCGGTAACAAAAGGATCAAGGTGAAAGAAGAAAAAAAATCAATAACTAATTTGGTGCTCTGGAAGAACCAGCACTCAGCTACCAACATGGTTGTAAAAGATTAGTGCAGGTGTGAAGGTAGAACACCTACAGAAATCAGCATTGCTTGGAACTGCAAGAATTCTTCGCAAAGTTCTTGAAGCATGATCTGTAAACAAGTATCACCTTAGTCTGCTGGCTGTGGAGGACAGCTGATACTTTCCATCATACACAGCAAAATAAGCCGTGGCTTTTCATATAATAATAATAATAATAATAATAATAATAATAATATAATAATAATAATAATAATAATAATAATAATAATAATAATAAGAAGAAGAAGAAGAAGAAGAAGAAGAAGAAGAAGAAGAATCATTTCTACTATAAGGCCTGGAATTTGTGGGGAGGAGACTAGTCGATTACATCGACCCAAGTGTTCAACTGGTACTTAATTTATCGAACCCGAAATGATGAATGACAATGTCGACCTCTGCAGAATTTGAACTCAGAATGTAGCGGCAGAGAAAATACTGCTAAGCATTTCGCCCGGCCCGCTAACGATTCTGCCACCTTTCCGACTTAAATAACAAGAACAACAACAATTAAAGAAGAAAATTTAGTCGAGATCAAAATGTACAAAAACACGAGAATAGAGTTAATAAAAGTTGTCCTTCCAGAACAGAGGTCGGTTGATCCCCGAGGAAAATATAAAACGAGGAGAAAGCGTTTAACCAAGATGTAACGGGATTTGACGAAATTGGAAGTGGATATTTCCATATACCACATCTAAAACATTCAATATCAATGGCATTGTCGAAGAAAATTAAAGAATACGAAAATGCGTTAAAGGGACTTGATTGAGAGCTCCTTGTAAATAGAAATATTCTATCGCGAACATTTTATCGTTCTATACCTCTCGGGTGCTTACAAAGATACAATGCATCACATTACAAAGAACTAGCGGACAATTGCACGCCAGAATCTAATGTATAAAATGTGAACTCTGTTTCCTTGCGATGTCAAGAATATCGTTACAAATGAATAAACACATAGAAAGAAAATATTTTGAGTATTGAGCACTTTTTCACTAACATAACAGCGATGTCTAATCCGAAGATGGTTGTAGTTACGAAAACGAAATTCGATTTTATTTCCCTCTCACCTGAGGCACTTAGCATTGTTAAAGTTCCAAAACAAAATTGCTACATTGCTGGAGACTATCCTGCTGGAGACGCAGATTAAAGCCGCTTGGCAAAATATGACCTTGAACTCCGCTGTGTATGTGCACAAAGTTTTAACGTTCTAACTCACTTCCGTTGTTGACAGAAGTGGTTGGAAGGAACGTGTGTAGCGAGTGATCGTCGCATTCACTATGACAGAGAAAGTTGTCGTGGCGATACCTGCTCAGAGGTCTACGCAAAGTTGCAGAAAGTGTATGGAGAGGAGTGTATGTGCCGTATACAAGTGTACGAATGATTTAGACGTTTCCAAGATGGCCGAAAAAATGTCGGCGCATGCATCACAACCATATGTGCACGACATGGTGATCTCATAACAAGATAAATAGCGCATGACCTTGCGGGTGGGGCTCAGTTTTCTTCTGGTCGGGTAACCCATATCCCTATGAGATATATATTTCTATACTACCCACAAAGGGCTAAACACAGAGGGGACAAACAAGAACAGACAAACAGATTAAGTCGATTATATCGACCCCAGTGCGTAACTGGTACTTAATTTATCGACCCCGAGAGGATGAAAGGCAAAGTCGACCTCGGCAGAATTTGAACTCAGAACGTAATTTGAATTGTTATCTCATATCTGATTAGCCTGTTATTACGTAATATACTTCACGATTTTAGTATTCATACCTTATTAGTATTTCCTCCTATGTTCTATATACTCTGGGAATGCATTAAAGCCATATTCGGGGCTACTTTATTTGAACTCTTACTATCGCGTAACTAATTTCATGCTATTACATAATTGACTTCACAATTTGTGCATTCATAACTTATTGGGAATTCTTAAAAACAAGATCCTCTGTAAGACAGTTCGGTATTTGCTGTAAATGCACAAAAACCGTTTTAAGGGCTACATACTTTGTATTGTTATTATAAGATTAGCGAAACAATTATGAGAACGGAACCAAGAGATAAACCCTGCTTTCCCGGTAATTACAGGGTACGTCAGCTAGTATACATATACATACATAGTTACATTCATAAATCGTATATACAAACATGCAAGCTCACATATATAGATATCTATTTCGACGCGCGCATATATGTGTGTGTGAGTGAGTGTGTGTATGCATGCGTGCGTGTGTGTATGTATGTACGTACGTACGTACGAAGTTTGATCAATAAGTATCCGGACTGTTGCCATAGGAACGAAGCTAAAGCACGCAGATTAAAGCCGCTTGGCAAACTTTGACCTTGAACTCCGCTGTCTATGTGCACTAAGTTTTAACGTTCTAGCTCACTTCCGTTGTTGACAGCAGTGGCTGGAAATAACGTGTGTAGCGAGTGATCGTCGCATTCCCCATGACAGAGAAAGTTGTCATGGTGATACCTGCTCAGAGGCCAACGCAAATTTACAGAAAGTGTTTGGAGAGGAGTGTATGCGCCGCACACAAGTGTACGAGTGATTTAGACGTTTCCAAGATGGCCAAAAAAATGTCGATATTGCCGAACGTTCTGGGAGGCCCGCAACCTGCAGAACTGAGAAAAACATCGCAAATGTGCGTGCAGCTGTGAGAGGAAATCATCGTATCACCATCCGTGAGTTATCAGAGGACGTGCAGATTAGTTACGGTTCAGTTCAGTCAATTATCACTAGAGATTTGGGTATGAGACGTGTGTCTGCTAAGTTTGTGCCAAAACTGTTTCCAGCTGACCAAAAAGACACTCGGTTTCAATTGCACAAGATCTCCTTGATTGTGTCGAGAACGATGTAAAAATCTTTTGAAAACTTTGTGTAGGCCTCTGAGCAGGTATCGCCAAGCTTTTGGCAAAATTGGATACAGATTCTCTACTCAGCTTTCTCTGTCACAGTCAATGTGACGATCAAATGCAATAAACCTTGCTTCTATGAACTGCTGTAAACAGCGAAAGTGAGTTAGAACATTAAAACTTAGTGCGCATGCGTCCCCAAAGCCCATCCCCTCCTCAACGTGGTGGCGACGCTGGCAACAGGTAGTGTCATAGCTATGCCGTCGGGAACTTCGGTTCCTGGTAGGGCCACCCAAGGCGGATTGGGCTGACACCGAATGGTATTAGGGTCACAATCCTGCAGATGGGGCTCTGGTGAAAATTCTCGGAGTGTCTGCTTCGGCAACCGGCAGCTCCTCGGTCGTTCTGCCCCTGCGTCTGCGGACAATCTGCGGCAAACAGGATGTATCTACATGCGGGATTGTTGGGGACCGGTTGTGAAATCCACGTATTCCCACGAAACTTCTTCCATGAATTCTCAATGGCGAATACAATGGCAACATCGGCCTGCGCCGATGGGACCGTGACTGGCTCGCTATCTCCAGTGAACTGGCACAGGACCGTCGTGCGTGGGCTGCCATGGTTTGTGATACCTCGAGGGTGGTGGAAGAAGCCGATTCATCCCGCCCATGGTGAATGTCGTCACAAGTACAAGTAAGTAAGTGCATGCACATCAGAATTCAAGGTGAATCTGTGTCAAGCGGCTTCACTCTCCTTGCTTTAGCTTCGTTACTATAGCAACAGTCCGTATACTTATTGATCGGACCACATATGTACGTGTAATAGCTCTGGCGAATACACTAGAGAATAATGGTTTAAAATAGAGAAAAATGCAATGCTGAAGTTATCACCTGCCAACTTTCAAAATCAGTGAAAATAAGAACGTTTATATGTAGATTATTCGAAACCAGCAAATTCGCCCCCAGCCCGCCACCTAAATTATAAATCCGCATTTGTATCCATACTCAAAAGGTTATTACATCATAATCTAAAAAAACCTGAAGTTGTCAAACAATATGTCCCTCTAAATATTGTGTTCACGCAACAGGTTGAATACTACGGCTTATCTTAATACTGTCGCGTTTTTTTCTTTTTACTGTGTGTACATGGTATGGCTCAAAGATTTTCCATGCCGGATGACAGGCTACGGCAGGATTTGAACTGAAAACAGAAAGAAATAATGTAAGGTACCATGACCAGCATTCAAGCAATTCTGCCAGTCCACTCCCCTGGAA